>NC_060161.1:1100973-1259712 GCF_021292245.1 Micropterus dolomieu | reverse complement strand
ATCTGAAAACCTACAAATCACCAAATATTGAGATACACTGGACAGGGCATATATGTCTCATACAAGAGAAATCATTGTAAAGGCAAAGGACGACTTTCAGGATTTTGTTGAGCAAAGTTTAGTTTTATTTCTAAATATAGAATTTAAAGGATTTTTTACAAAATATTTGTTGAGCAGATTGAATTTGGTCCCATGTCAGACTTTAAAAATGCTCTAAAAATCCTGGCATTCATGCATCTTTTCACAGATGTGTCAGTTTAAATCTTTTCCGTCTACACTGATGAGGCATATGGGCTGGAGCTGGCTTATTTCCAAAGACACGCTATCCTTTGGATTTAGATTTATTTCTCAACACCATGGATTTGGCATTATGGGAAAGTGGCTTTGGCTACTGCAAAGCGTGCAGATATTGCTACTTTGAAGGCAGTGAGCTGCTGCTGTAAGTTTCCACTCAGGAAATCTGGAGGAAGCTCTGCCATCATATTCTGTTTCCTGCCCATATGTCTCGTTCACATAATTATCCAGCTACTTAAGACTACCACTGCATTTTACAAATTGAGAGAAATTGTTGCTAATTCTCCTGCAATGCCTTTCAGGCTAGCTTGTTGTTTGGTCTTTCTCATTTTATTTCTTCCATTAGTCTTTGACCTGCGTCCTCTGCAGCGTTAGTCATTCAGACTCTTACTGGTATAAAGGCTGTTGTCATAAAAATGCCATCGCGCACTCTTTCCATGAAAATCATAAACTTACTTCTCTGCAACTGTAGATAATATTACATGTGTATTTCAGCAGATTTTAAGCCTAGTCCAGTGCTGCTACTAAATCTTCTGATGCCTGTTTTTTATTACTGTTAGTTTCTGACTGATATCTTCCCCTTTGGTGTTGCAGCTGTTCAGAAAGGGTTTTCTACCTGAATGTTTCCCTCTAAGTGATATAGGTTCTGATATCCTGCAGCATTTGCTTTCTGCTTTTTAACTCTTTATTTGTGTGAGATCTGATTGCTCTCTCTAAAAGACAGTGGTTGTAAGGCTGTGGGAATATGGAATATTGTCATTATCAGTTAATCTGTTGATTGCTTTTGTAATTCAATTGATTTAATTGCCTATAAATTGTAAAACAATAGAGAAAATTGCCTTTCCCAGAGTCCACAGTGACATTCAGATCACCTGTTTTGTATAACAAGTCTAAAACGCAAAGATTCAACTCTAAAAAATAGCAAATACTCACGTTTTAGAAGATGAGGCTTAGTGAATGTTGGGCGTTTTTGTTTGATAAATGACTTAAGCTGTTCTAATTGTCAATAAAATGTTTACAGCAAGACCAGCAGCATCCTAACACTGATAGTACTGTACAGCTGAATTAAGTGGTTCATTTAGTTTCTCGTTAAAAGTAACAAGGGAGTTAAATAGATGTTCACGTGAGGAAGGGGGAAAAGCAGCATTTGATCATTTTATAAATGAGTAATTATTATATGTTAGCCTTCAGGAAGCATTTAAAAAAAATAAGTTTTGGTAAGCAGAGGCATGCCCTCCTGTCTGTCCTCTCATCGAGTTGTTTCTGCCTTTTCAGGTTCTCAGGATGCAGCCCACGACATTGACACCCTGCAGAGGCATAAGGTCAGTACGGAGGGATCAATAGAGCGGGCATGCCCTTGCCTTGTTGTGATTGCATGTGAAGTGACATGAGATTAGAAGCAGCCATGTAGTTGTGCTATCAGCCAATAGCCAGAGGAGCGTCATGACTCATGCAGTGACAATTTAGCTCAGCAGAGGGAGTAAATGATTACAGTAAGTCCGCTTCTCCACATTAGAGAAATGTGACTACTCCTCTCTGCTCCCAGGCACAAGCATATTGCTGCCTGTGCAGTCTCAGGATGATGAATTGGAGAGATTAAAGATACCTTCACTTCCTGTTACTGCGGTGAAACTTTGACTGCCTAATAACCAAACCAACCAGAGTTTCCCAAATAGCTATTAAAGCTCAGGAGACTTTACAGTGGGCTCAAATGGCAATTTATAATGGGATCTGTTCCTACCAGTAGAACATTAAATAAACATTTACTGGTATCGCAGTGAAAAGACTGAGATCAGTTGAAGTTGTCGTTTGTGGGGAAATCAAATCTCTATTCAAGACAGGTAACGTACAGTGAGTACAAATCCCATTTTTATGTCTCACCACGGTTTTGATCATGTTCAGGATATATTATTTACATGCAACATAGACAAACCTGGTTATTTATCTCCCTGTTTCTGTTAATAATAATATTGACCAGGTTTCTGATCATCTGCGTCGGTACAGGTTTGAATCTTATATATCCAGCAAATCTGTGAGGACTCTGCTGGATTCAGCTTCTCTATCAGATCTCTAATGGATGAAAAATAATTGTATCATCTGCATTACTGAAGTCAGCAAGTTGAATCATCAATCATGATATATTTTGTTTCACCGACTAATTACTACATAACTCGATTTGAGGACGCACCTGGGACCATGGCAGAGAATGATCAGAAACATGGTGCCGGTGTTAATATTTTTGGTGCTCCAGACGGCGTGAAAATTTTCCCTGTCAAGCTACTTAAATGACATATAAAGGAATATATAATCCGTGGTTTCCTAACGCCTGGTCACAACCACGATATTAGTGTGCTTAAAAACACACTCAATTACTGATGAAATGTGCTCTGTACCATCCGGTGTTCTTAAGAAAGGTAAAGGCTGACATTATTCGATATTTTTATTGTCAACAAATCCCTTGAAAAGATCAAACAAACAATGTGTTAGTCCGTCTCTTATTACTGTCTGACTTCCCGACCCTGTCTGTGGCCAACATGTTCTCATCTCAGGGTGTCAAATACTGACACTTAGAGAAAGCTGTTGGTAAAGCGCACAAGATACCCATCAGCGTCCGTATCAAACGCCTTTTTAATACGCGGTTTAGGCACGGAAAACTACTCATGGTTTTGGTTAGGTTTAGGCACCAAAACTACTTGGTTAGGTTTAGGAAAACGTGTTTTTTGGGTTGAAATAAGTACGTGACGGTGGATGGGTTGCTTTGGAGTTACTTGAAAGCCAAGTGCGTCTTACGCTGACGCTGAACGGTACAATTTGATGCCCAGAGATGAGACTGAGCTCCTGTGGCCTATTTGTCCCTACTGAAGAAGTAAGTAAATCTTTAAAAATGGTTCACAAATATAAAGTTTTTGTTTTTTAAAGGCTCAGTAATTTGCGTAAAACTGTAAATAGTGCATTTGTTGTGCTCTAGTGAGTATTTGGACAGCAGGATGGTATTTAATTAATCTACAGTGTGTGTGTTCACGTTAATGAAGGAACTTGTCACCCAGTGCAACAGTGCAGCTCAGTGATGTGTTTCTAACAGTTTTTAACAACAACAGAGCTCAATGGCACAGAGGAAGAGGAGATATCTGTCAGATACATTACACACACATTACTTGTTAGCAGGATTAATTCACTGCTGGTTTTGTTTCTTTCATGGGATTTGTTGACGATTAGAAATATGTAGAATATCACCAGACTTGTCTTTTAACTTGTGGAAAATGTTAGATGTTACAAGCAGTACAAAAGCAGGACACATCAGCGCGCTGCTCAGATGTAGAGCAGGGGAGAACCTAGCCCTCTAAGGTAAGCTAAATTTAAGTGAGAGTAGACAGATACTTCAAAATGAATTGGAGCCATTTGTCTTCTTTCCCGTCTCCCCCACTCTTTGTCTCTCTCTCTCTCTTGCGCTCTTTCCTCTTCATCTTCCTTCCCCCTCTTTGTCAACCCTCTTCCTCGCTCTCTTTCTGCCCTTTCACTCAGTCACATTCAGGTGGCGTCATGTCATCAATACGTCTGACAGGATATCTCTCTTTCTCTCCCGAAACCAGCGTTAAACACAAGTCAGTGCTCAGGGGTCATTTGCTCAAGGACTTTCATGTATCTTTCTCCTTGTCAGGTGTCTCATGTCCTAAATGTGGCCTATGGAGTCACTAACCTGTTCCCAGATCGGTTTCTTTATAACACGCTCCAGATCCTGGACCTCCCAGACACTGACATCACTTCATATATTGGGGAGTGCAGTTCCTTCATAGATCAAGCACGAGAACAGGTATACACGAACACACACACACACACACACGAACACACACACACACAATTAGCATGTAATCATGTACTTGTACACACTGACAGATGACAGAGGCAAAGTAAAGTTAAGTAAATAGCAATACTATAATACAATACAATACAATACTAATACTAATATATATATACATATATATATATACATACATATTATATAACTTCAGACTTATTTTTGAAAGACATTTTGGGAAATAGTCTTATTCGCTTTTTAGCTGAGAGTTAGAGTTAGCTGTACGATGGGTTTGAAGCTACTGCCATCAGCAGGCAAGTATATTTTTTTACTGCACTCTCCTGCCTGGCAACTGGCTCTGGGCAAGACATTTTTTAAACAGATTAAAAAAACAACGTACAGCATATTATTTAGTGAGCTTTACAGCTGCACATAGGCACCAGATATTGTCACTTTAAGGCAGAGGCAGGCTAGCTGTTTCCCCCCGTTTCCAGTCTTTGTGCTAAGCTAAGTTAGCTAGCTGCTGGTGGTAGCTTCACATTTACCTTAGGGACAATGGGTGTGGTATCGATCTTCTAACTACGGCAAGAAAGCAAGTAAGCATTTCATTAAGTCAGAGTACAGAAAACAATAATGATAATTCTCGCAATATAATTTTCCCCAATAAGAACATAAATCAATAAATATTTAATAAATTAATCACTCATTTGCATCACAAACAATTTGGCTCTTAATTTTTCTAGGGAGAGATTGAGGAAAAGGGACTAAAAAAAGATTTAACTTAATTTTACTCATGCAAGTTTGTTGAAAAAAGACTTTATCGTAATTGTTTTGAATGTTACTTCAGATTTGTTTATTGATCCACTGTTTGGCATCAAGTGTTTGTCACATTCTGACCATAAAGAATCATTTAAAACCACAATTAACCATCTGGTTTCTTCAACTTTCACTCAGGAGCAAAACAGAAAGAAATATTGATTTGACATTTATTGTGATAGCTATTAATATGGAATGATATTATTATTTTTTTATCATGATAACATTTTTGGCCATATCGCCCATTTTGATTCTCATTAAAAGCAGCATTTTAATGTTTTCATTATTTGAGCTGAAGTTGATTTGAACTTGTACATCAATGTATAATATTTGATATCCCCATTAGAGGTTTTTAGAATCTGAATTTGCCAAGTATCTAGTAAAGTACAGCCCTCATCTAGTGGAGTAGAAGTATAAAGTAGGTGTGTAAAGTACCTTAAAATTCTCCAGCAGTAAATGTACTTCAGTCATCTATCACTTCTGGCAGATGCAGACACAAACAGTACACACGGGACAGGAGTTTCAGGGTTTTACCAGATAAAAAATGCATCAAATCCATTTGAACATTTCTGTATCTACTTTCTCTCAGGAGGCTCATGTAGCCTAAAAAAAAGCAGTCTTTTATATCTGCTGGATAATTTAACATGTCAGTGTGCACACACACCTATTCTGCTACCTCACAGTGATGCATTTACACACATCTACAGCAGTCAGTTATCTGTAAGGCAGCACAAAGGCGAGGTGGATGGCCAGAACACCTATTAAAAGACCACGCTGCCATCATTTATTTTAGAAAGTCAAAATATTCTCTGCTCAAACTTCCCTCAGTCATTTCATGTGCTGTATGTAATACTTTTTAAGAGACCATTTCCCGGCAGAGGCCTGCATTTCTTTCTCTGTGCGTGTGTGTGTGTGTCAGGAAATTGACCGTAAGCAGAACATAACGTGATGTGAAGCACTGATATGAAAACACTAAACTCGAGCGCAATGAAATAACAGAAAAACAAGAAACTCTGACAAAACCAAATTAAGTCTCCATGTTTGCTTAGATGGATTATCTTGCTCAGGCAATTTTCAGTCTGTAGAAGTTTTCTGTCGCTTTTCTTTCCTATAGGATCGGAAACAAGACCTGATATGTAAGTGCAGTGACTGCAGGCACCAGCAGAACTATTATAAAGGAGCAGAAACATTTTTGATTGATAGAAACTTATTAAAGACTGATATCACTGGTATAGCCTCTCTGTACGGTCTGTATGTGCTTCATTTGATTGTATTTTACCCAGAGGAACTACCTGATTTGGTTATATGTTGCAATGAAAGCACAGATAACATGTCAGTTATAGCAACTCATTGTGCGTGTGTGAAGCCAAAGCTAATTTAAATCTCCTGTCCCTCAATGGGTATTGATTGACATGTAAAATAGAAATTGTGCTTACAGTTTCTGTTTCCGCTCCATTGCAGCCAGAAAAGAGACTTTATTCCGTGATGGGAGCCTCCATGTTGAATAAAAAAGGAACAAATGTGTCAATAAGCTGAGCTTCAGAGCTGAGCCGTGGGCCTGCACGCATTGTCTAAAGATGTGGCTGGAATTTGAAAAATTCATTTCCAGCCTGGCACTCTAGGCAGTAAAATAATTACATCAACATTAATATTAATCGTATTGCAAATTTTGACACACACAGATTTATTCTGTCTCCACTTGCTCTACATGCTCTGTCTAATGCTGCTTTCAGAGATGTTGGAAAGTCAGAAATTAAAGGGTTTTATGAGGAAAAAAATGCTGTGAAATGACTCTTCAAGGTGGGATTTTTCTCATTTATCTGATGTCCTGACAACATGATGTACGTTACACTCAATTATTAAAAGATATTTACAAATTTTAAATGACAAGAAAACCCTAAAACATATTTACTTGCTTAACATTACTGATATCTGGCCATCATGTGCTGATGTTTTGATAAATCAGCCTCTGCAGCGTCGCCACAATCCCACTACAAATAGAAGTGAATGTTCGATTTGTGTTTGTTTGTTGATGGATTTTTTTTTAAATGTCACTTTTCAGGGTTTTGAGCACAGCAAAATGACATTCCATGTACCTCCATTGTGTTGGGATCACAGAGATGGAGATCTCAAAACCTCAGCAGATAAAGCTGTACAACTGGGGATAAGCAGAAAAATATGTTGTTACCAGGGTGAGCTCACCTTTTCAATCCAACACCAGTGTGCTAAATGGCTAAACCTGTACATTTGCTGGTGAGCTTATAGTTTACTTGATTGCCACGTTAATTCCAAACTGGTTAATTGAACTTACTATATCCTTGTATTGCAACACTGGATGGGGAACATAATTATATGCTGGGCAGACAGTTCATGTTCTTTTTTGTGACTTTACCACTTGATGTAATTAAAGAACAGGATTTCTAGCATTGACCTATTCTCTTTATATTTTTACCCACACTTTCTCTTCCTATAGGACGGTGTGGTTCTGGTCCACTGTAACGCTGGCGTATCGCGTTCGTCCTCCATCGTGATTGGCTACCTAATGTTGAGGGAGGGGCTGTCGTTTGACGACGCGTACAGCCAGGTGAAGCTGGCGAGGCCCTCAATTCGCCCCAACCCCGGCTTCTACCAGCAACTACGGAGCTACAAACCTTAAAGCTGTATCCATTTATAATTTCATCATTTTCTTGTCCACTTGGGAGCAGCGGAAACAAGCTGTAAACACAACGCTGACATCTCGTCACCTCTGAAGTTAGTGTGGGTTAGAGGTCAAATTCTATAGAAGGGTTCAGTCCCTACAAAACCACCAATCACTGCTCTCCCCTTAGGAGGTCACTGACCCTCTGTCCTGCTGCTACAGTGCTGTTTTAAACTGTTATGAGTCAAATACACATATATTGTACACTACAGTAGTATGGTGAACTTGTTAGAAAACAGTATTTACACTAGTGTTGTAGTCAAGACCGCTCAAACTGAGACCAAGTCAAGACCAAGAAAAGAGTTTATCGAGACCGAGACAAGACCGAGACTTTTAGGGGCTGAGACCAAGTCAAGACCAAGACCAGTTCCCCACATTAAATGACACACAATAAAATGTGGAACGAGATCATAGGTAATTCTCAAACTGATCTGAAAGATCCACGTTCTCATTTAAACACCCACATACAAACACTAAGAGCTGAAATCAACGCAAGCATCGCAGGGTAGGGAAACAGTCGTTGACGGGAACAACACATTTTTAATTAGGGTTATTGGTTGCATTTGAAGCAATATGTTTTACATCCAATGAAGTTAGGATGTTAACAAATAAATCAGACAATGCAAAAGCAATTTATTGATATTCCCAAAGTTATGGTCTTGAAGTAAAATCCCGAGTCCTCAATGTCCGAGACAAGACCGATTAAAAATGCGGTCGAGTGGTCTGAAGAATGTTCTCGTGGACTACAACACTAATTTACACATCCAGCAAATATAGAGTTCAATACTGACTCTTCTGTTAGCTCTGCTTTTGGTCTTCACTTATTTATAAGGGGTTATATCTGTCTCTTTAGCTGGTAAACTCCACTTCATGTTCCCCAGCTAGTCTCTAACTGTGTTTCTCTGCTGTTTAGTGCTGAGCAGGGAGAGTACAGTGGGCTTTTATAGTAGGCTACAGCTGCCTGCTGCGCTTAAACGCTTATACACTCTGTAGAGCTGAGGGGAACTGCAGATTTGGCGATAAGTCTGGGGGTTAGTCACAGCGGCTCTTCACATTACACCATTCATCGTCATTTGATCCATTGCTGATAAAAGTGTTTTGATTAGGTGCTGCTTTAAGGAACCAAAAATGTTGTCTTCAGCTTGACTTCAACACCTACAATTCAGTGTTTGCCAGAAGCTTTAGGGCTTTAAGTTGGCTTTTCTTTTTACCTGTGATAAATATTTTATTTTGAAAATTGTCCAGCTGTTTTTCTGTTTTCGTGAACATTATCAAGACAATAAAAATGTCAATGGAAAATCTCGTAAAAGCAGGAGGAGGATATTTATATTTATGTAAAGCAATTAAACATTGTTTTATGTTTTTGTAAAAAAATACAATAATGTGATAATGTGTTAAAAATAAGGTCAAACTTACTTATTTTTAAAGCTTTCAACCACATCTCGTGGCCTTCCTCAGTGGGTGAAGCTGCTCAGTTGTCATGCAGATAGTTCATTTGTTTACATCCATCCAGTGTGGAATTTACATACGTGTGATGAACAGCGTCTTGTTTCTGTGTGCCGTACATGTAGGTGTGTTCATGCACTCGCCCAGTATGTATGCATGTGTTGAGTGTGTCATTTTTAACCCTAAAAGTCCAGGTAGTAAGTGATTGCCTTTCATTCCACAGTAGTAAAAGCTTTGTTAAGAAACTAATTTCCTATTAGATTTGTTCATTTTGGAGGCACTTATTTTCTTTGTAGTATAGATTGTTTTCTAATTAAAGAGAGGTACCAGTTTTTCCTGAGGTACAACTTGATTTCTTTCTCTTTTTTTTTAACTACACAGATACACCATCAGTTATAATGATTACCCTCACTGCTGCATTGTCTCTATCAATTTAACAACTTTGCAAAGTTGATGCACTAACCTCGCTCCCTTGAAATAATTAGCTTGTAATTAGCTTGTTAGATAATGAGGCAGAATCCAGTTGGCTCACATGCTAATCAACAAACACCGCTGGGATGAGTTCCTGGTCCTGCAAACTCACAGCACGCAAAAGGTATCATATCCCAATCTTCACAGTTTAAATACAGTCTGTAGATGTGTTTGTTGTTCACTCAGCTGAGAACATTTACTGATGCTTATTGTTAGTGATTAATGTCCATACTGTCGGATTAATAGTCCAATCCATAGAGGGAGAGATGTTCAGCACACTTAACTATATGCATTACTCAGAAAAGAATAGAATAGAAAACACTGGGTTAAATACTGCAGTCTGTAATATTCCAGGGACTTAAATTTAGCCTGAGATTTACTGCCCCTAAGCACAAAATGCAAAGTTCTACTTTGATTGACATGACATCACACATAGTACTGTATAGGAATAGTAACTGCTTAAACGGTAAACAATGGTGATTATGTAAATGCCGCCGTATTTGTATAGCGCCTATCTAGTCTTTGCAACCACTCAAAGTGCTTTAATACTACATCACATTCACTATTCATTCACTGAGCCTAAGTGCTCAAACAGAAACTAACATTCACACACATTCATATGCTGGTGGAACAGCCACCAGGGGCAACTCGGGGTTCAGTATCTTGCCCAATGACACTTTGACATGCAGCCTGGAGGAACCAGGGATTGACAGGCAACCCGCTCTATCCCCTAAACCACAGCGGGCACAGTAAAAATGTAGTATACTGTTTTGATTAACTATGTATTTGGTACACAGTTACAGTCTTGTTAACTGCTAAACAACTACTATTACTATTATTCCAATATTTTACACCCTGATGTATTACCTCTTCAATAGAGATATTTGACTTGGATCTTTGCTCTCATTAGAGCGCTTATTTGTCCCCTATTTGAAAATGCAGCTTTGTGGTTTGTGTCAGTTGCAGGCTGCCATCGCTCAGACGAAGCAGAGGGGTGGAGGTTGGTACTGTGCCAGAGACTTGGAGGAGGAGATAAGTTCTGCCAAATTGGTTGCAATTCCTTGTAGTCCTATAAAGGTCATAGATTATTTAAGACGCATTTAAAGCTGCGGACAGATCGGAAAGAGCAGGCCTCTGTCACTGTTAATAACCATATATTTGGGGCCTACGGCTTTGTTTTTTCCCCCGATATGTGTACACCACTGTCCAATAAATACACAACTCTGCTTGTTATAGTCTTAAATTGAAAAACAGGCAAATAAAATATTGAGCCAGTGTCTGACTAATGGCACCAAGGCCAATATGTAGTCTGTGGCAGCACTTGAGTGTAAGGGGGGTTTGGCCTTTTCTTTCGTGTTGCTCAATGGTGTATCACTGAAGAGTATCTGCTATGAAGCCAACTGGGTTTCCCCTGACATTTTTGTGACATTTTACCGTCTGGATGTGACGGCCCACAGTATGGCACAAGCTGTCCCATCTGCAGGGTCTCATGGGGTCCAACCACCATCTCGGTCTGTGCAGGCCTCAATATGAGAATATTAACAGACATTGAGGTAGGCTACATGCAGGACGTTGAATAATTCCCCCTAAAGCAGTACAATGTTATGTGGCCTGTTAGCTTTCATTAGATTTGATGAACTGCAGATGTACAAAATGGAGACTCACATGCCCACAAAAACCAAATCCAGTCACAAACTGGACAAAATGGTGCAAGAAATGATATTTACTAACATAAAGTGATTTGTGATGTCTGTTTTTTTTTTCTGTGCATTTCTTTACATTATGCGCACATATGCATAAAAGCATAGCTGCTTGTATGCCATCTGCATTCATAAAAGTTCACATTATCATATTGTACTATGTCATTTTTAGATGTAAATGTTAGTGTTGTGTAAATGTTTATTTGATTAGGTTATGTCAACTTCCTGTTGAGGGAATAAATCCATCCGTCCATCCAGAGTGAGATTACTCCATATTTATACACTTGTGTTTTTTCTTTCTAAAAATATCAAAATTATGAAACATAGCAAACACAGATGCTTACATGCATGGCAGGAGGACTCGCTGAATGGTTTGATAAGTACGAAATTGATGTCAAGGATGCAATGGTCTTCACAGTCACCAGATCTTAGCCCAACTGAACACATAAGGGAGATTTTGGATCTACTTGTGAGATAACCCCCTCCATCATCACCATCATCGAAACATCAAACTGAGTGCAGTTCATGACTTTCAGAGACTTGCTCAATCTATGACAAGGAGCACTGAAGCTGTTCTGGAGGCTTGTGGTGGACCAACACATTACTTTATGTAGGTTGTTGCTTTAATTTGACATGCATGCAAATCCTCAAACGTGACTAAAGACACTTCTGAAATCATCCACTCACTTCCCAAAATACATTTGCTTACCAAGAAACTGCAGTGAAACAAATTATTTTGTTTGTCTTTTTTCACATAAATGTGCAGCTACTGAAAGCCCCACATTAGCATTATTTCTATTATTTTGTCCCATGGGTGTGTGATATACTATTAAATAAACCACCCCGCAGTCATTTAACACACAATAATATTACAGTACATATTTTAATGATTTCCTCCTTATCTCCCCAAACCCCCAAACAGGATTTATAATCCACCAGCAACCCCATTATCTCGCCATTGCATTGAATAGACAAACAAATATATATATGTAATACACACATAAAAATATTTAATAGGATACAAGGGGAAAATATAAATGTAGACATTTATACAAATAAAAAACACCTGATACAGTATATATACGGGATAAACTAATGCATAGACCACAAGAAGAACTGAACAGGGAGTAAAAAGTTAGATTTGTATTTGTGTAAAATTAATCTAGAGGAGCCGATGGGGGGGTTTTAAGCTTATTGCAGTATTGGATCATGGGACCCAAAGTAGAAGGAAATTTATCAGATAAGCCTCTTACTGTGTGCTTTATTTTCTCAAAGCTCAACAACAATATTCGGTCACTAAACCAGAGAGAGACTCTGTGGGGTCTTGACAATTTCCTGTCGAGGAAAATCACTGATGCAAATGTTGTAGTAATTCAGAGTCATTCAGTGAGAAACTAGAAAGGATTTGTTTTGTTTCTTACTGAATGAAAACTAACTGGAACACAAGAAAATGAGCAACATAAAGAAAATGTTCCAGACGAAGATTTAAAAATGGAGGACCAGTATTCTGTGAACTCATAAATAATATGTGTGTGCAGTTTCTGCTGAGACACCAAAAAACATACTCTGGTATGATAAACTTAAAGTTAATTGTTATGTATTTTAACAGAAAGTTGCAAAATTAGTTTTGAGCTGCAGTGAAGCATTGCAGGTTGTTGTTCTTACCAAAGGTCATTAGGTGCACTTTCACTAAACAAGTTCCAGCTGGGATGCACATTAAAAATGTGGCTGGGTAACAAACGGTCTTCTTCAGGTAAATGTGAGGGTGTGAGCAAACATGTACTGTATATATACAGCAGATGACACATTATGGCACATCACACATTAGCTGTGGTTTGGGTAATTGATAATAGGTAATATACAGTATATGAGGACAATATGCCCAGTCATACAATAAATAGGTGTGATCAAACCCTGAAATGTTCTACATTACATGGAAATGTATGTTCAGTTTAAGTTCACGTACTTTTCAAAGCCTGACAAAGAGAGCAGGGTATTGTTATTATTGTATTGTCTACTGCACTATGCAGTACATGTTTTTGTCAATGATTTATGAAATTTGTTGCAGGCATTCAGTTTTGTGATGTTCTGTCACAACGTAGATATATGTCGTCTTGGGCCATTTGCTTTCCACAACAGTGGTGGCCGTAAGGTTAGAGAAATGAACTTGTGATCAGGAGGTCGCTGTTTTGGTATGTCCTCATTTACTGAGGTGCCCTTGAGCAAGGCCCTTAACCCGCACTGCTCCAGTGAAGCTGCTCACTGGCCAGCAGATCAGACTGTGGTTGTACTGGGCAGCTTCCAGGTGTGGATGTGTTACTGTACAAAGACAAAAGAGAGGCTTTCTCTCAGTGAAGTTTCCCTGAATGAACAAAGGTAAAAAAACCCCCAGCTGAAACGATTTATCATGCTGTTTTTCTTGGAAGGACAGTCTCTACAAAAGGGAGGATAAAAGTACCTAAAACAACCTATGACAAGCGTCTGACTTGATTGAGTTTCTTTTGACCAAGAAGTTGCCTAAACTTAATTGGACTTTAACCTTAGAGGTGGTAAATATTAATCATTTTGCTAGGCAATAACAAAACATCTTTTTTTGGCATTAAGGTGTGATGAAGTTATTTCTTTTTCTTGATGTTGAGTAAAATGTCAAAATGTCTGTCAAATAACATGGTTTGTTCAGCTTGTTTTCATCCTCAGTAAGTCTGAATTTTGAGTAGTCAATAAGATTATATTAAACTGAAAAGAAGCACATGGTTCTGTAATTAATTTAAACAAGGCACAAATCCATTATTCATCTGTATTGCTTTTCATGAGCTTGTTTTCCCAGTCGGCTTACATTTTAGTGAGGAAAACAATAATATCCATAATTTTTGAAGGTTGCTCTAAAATGGAGTCCAGTTTGCGTCTTGGGAAAAGAGAGCACGTGGTGATTTTGGGAATAGATGAAAGGTCCTTACTGATTGTAAACACACCATTAAGATACACTGTAAGTCTTTTAAATCGGAGGCAACCAAAACTTGCTATCAATTAAAGTTTAATCCAGTTTCGCTGAAATAAATAAATTATGATTGTAATGTGTTCTGTTTAAAACAGAGGTCTCATTAGAATCAACATTATCTCTGAGACCAGAGCAGCAGGATTACACGCAGAGGCAGGTTTGATAAGAGAATGAGGAATGTTGATGTGGACAGAGTTGAAAGGGATGTAATGAAGGGCCAACCTCCCCTTTCTAGTCTGGATTTATATTGTACCTCCCTATGAGAGGATGGAAACATGGGTTTACCTACAAATTGAAAGGATTAACTGAAGGACAATGAAATAAATACATAAACCCAGGTGGAAAAACTCTGTGCCCGTCAAAGACACGAGGATAGAGCTTCATCTCAAAGGCCTTGTGGATCAGAGATTACTGTAGATTCTCTCAACTAAACTGTAATTCCCTGTGGATTAAAAGAGTGATCCATTTTAGCTTTTGAGCCGAAAAGTAGGCTGTCTGGAATACTTCATTTACCCAAAAACATCTTCTCTCGTTTAGGGATCTGGGGACTATTTCACATGCCTCTGTTTCTAACCATCTTGATTTTTGTGAGTCTGTGTGTGAGTCATCTCTGTCTCTCCAGCTTCTTAGTGGCACCAAGCAGAGATGCTGTGTCTCCCCTCTGCTTGGCCTCCTATAGAGAACTGATTGTAAGGTTCTGTTATTTGCTTTTAAAGCGTTGCTTTAGCCTGCTATCACTAAATAGCGTATGAATAACATGCCAGAGTCTTAAGTCATTTCGCGTGCTATTACTATACTGACTCATGCAGAGACAGCGTGTCATTTTACACATGAATGTCAAAGAGGAAAAAACTATGGTGATATAGTTTTAAAGAGTGACCACGTCCACGTAGGGATGTGGTCACGTCAGGCCGTCCTCACCAGCAAAACAGTAATATTTACTCATATTTACATTTTTTGTTAGGCAGCAAGCTCTAGTGGCTTTATAATGGTAGGAGAGGAAGAAGTCAGGCGACGTATGTAAAGAGTGAGAAAGTCCTAATAAGGAGGTGGATGGGTCAAGTAAAGCCAGGACTTTCACTTAGGAGACCAAGGTTGGAGAGTCAAAGCTGACTTATTTAAAGTTTTACATTAAATAATGTTTCATAGGTGACTTATGTCATGTGAGTAAAAGTAATGTGCTTACTTACTTTAACCCAAATCACAATCTTTTCCTAAACCTAACCGTTTATATCGCAGTGATGGTGCTGATTCTGTCCTCAGTTCAGTTGTACGTTCAGTCTGAAGCTGGTTCAAGCTGTTTTGCGGTGAAACACCCCATGACAGCAAGAGAACCAGCATTTAAACTGACACATCTGTGCCACGTAGCTGAAGTGCCCTTGGGCATGACACTAAATCACTTCCAGCTCCATAGCTCCATAGTGTTTGTATCCAATTGTGTTTCCGTGTAAAGCTTGATAAAATACTGTTTTTCTACAGACAATAAGTGTGGAATTAAAGAATACCTCCTGCTGTTTCACTCTCTTTCCTCTCTGTATGTTTCCTACTTACCAGTAGGTGGAGCTTGTCTCCTTTGGCTCGAGAGAAAGAGGGAGAGAAGGAGATGATTAAAGAGAGAAGAAAGACGGCAAGAGGAGAGGCAGAGAGAGAGAAAGAGATGGAGGGAGGGGGAGGGATGGAGGGAGGAAGGGAGGAGAGAGCAAGCGTCAGCACTCCATGCGTTAAAAGGGCAGATGGTAACGGCGGGTAACTGAGGAGCAAACCACTCTGCTGGCCACAGAGCAAGAGATCAGCAGAGAGAGGGAGATAGAGGGAGGGAGGAGAGCGAACACATGCAGCGCAGCAGAGGAGAGGAGAGGAGCATCTGAGAGGAAGCTGCACGCCGGCTCTGACAGAGAGACAGACAGAGGGAGGAGAAGACTGAGCACTTCTTCTCCACACTAACAAGGAGGCAGAGAGCAAAAAGAGAGACACAAAGAGAGAGTCAGGAGATGGGGAGATAGTGAGAGGATGGAAAAAAAAGTATCCGTCCCCTCCACTTAGAGAGATACAGAGACAAAGCGGGAGGGAAAACAAAAGGGGGTTGGTGAGATTGTGAAGTGTAGAGAGAGGGAGGCAGCGGACGGGAGATAGTTAGAGGAACTGCAAGGCTGATCAATGAGCGGCTGAGATTTCGGGAAGAAAATTTCGACTCAGCAAGAAAGAGAGGGCGAGAGAGGGAGGGAGTCAATGACAAAGAAAGATTGATGAATGAAAGATGGGAGCAAAACATCTGGAGACTTAAATATTTAAAGAGAGACAAAGGCATCTAGAGGGAATTTAGGAAAAAAACAGAAGAATAAAAAAAAAACATTTAGAGAAAGACAAGAGTGGAAAGGAAGGAGGCGCAGAGGGTGAAATATTTAAAAAGAGACAGAAGCTGGGGGAAGATGAGCAGAGAGAAAGCAGAGTCAAAGAGTAACCGGCAAAAACTTAGAGAGGAGAGAGAATAAATCTGAGCAGCGGGAGGGTCGGGGGGGGGGGGCTCCTTCTCTTTTCTTGTTAAATTTCTTCCATCCCTCCTCTACTTTATAAAACAGAGGAGGAGACACAAAATGAGGAGAGTGTGAGAGAGTTGAGGAAGCAGAAGAAGAAGAGGCTTCTTCTCCAGACTTTTTCTTCAGATAGATACGTAGATATTCAAGTTTATCAAACCCAGTCAAATCCAATGGCGTGCTACTACATTGTGATCAGTTCCACCCACCTGCGTGACGGACAGCTGAGGAGCATCAAGGGGGTGTTCAGAGGACCAATAGGAACCAATGGCCAAAGAAACACGGTAAGGCCTCGTGTCCTGTGATTACCGGGCTGTGTTTTATCTTCCAGACTTTGCTGTGAGGAAAAAAAAAAAGGTACACTGGAGTGATTTCATTTTGAAAA
Organism: Micropterus dolomieu; assembly: GCF_021292245.1. NCBI lineage: Eukaryota > Metazoa > Chordata > Actinopteri > Centrarchiformes > Centrarchidae > Micropterus > Micropterus dolomieu. The sequence goes on along the minus strand of NC_060161.1, from coordinate 1,242,574 downwards.
GTTGAAGCTTCAGCACGGTGTGACTCACATCGGACAGTTTTCGAAAAGTCATATTTTTGAACTCAAGGGACCCATTCCAGCTTTCTGACATAAATCCTGCCAAATCCTGAGTGCATGTGTGTCTTTGTGAGTGAGATTTGTTTCTATTTTCCGCATCAAAGGGAAGCCAGAAAGTCCTTACCTCTAAATCAGCATTGCTTAAACCACTCCCACTCACTTGATTGTCAGGTCCTTAATCTTTGTGTTTGCCGAGTTAATTAATTGCCAATTCCATTAGGTTAATTGACTTGGTATTGGAGGCAGGAAGATGCAGATGGGGGTGGGAAGCTGGAGAGGGTCCCCCTCTTACGTTAAGAGCTCCTCTGGCTCTGTGTCCGTACTTTACAATGTCTAGTTTTCTACCTTTTAAGCATTCAATGTTTGATGTCAGTAAGAAGTCAGGAGGGTCTTTCTCTTTACATTTATCCTTAGTTTGACACCGCACTTATGCTCTTTGACAACAAGACTCCCTCAAACACATGTAGAAGCCACACAGTCTCACAGTTTTTATGCACATTTTCAGCGGTAGATTTGAACCTAATCTTTTCACAATCCTCCCTTTCAAGAATATTTAATGAGCAAAAATCTTATTTGGCACTCATCAAAATCACACTACTAATATGATTAAGTATTGTTCAAATACATTTGAACGTGTAAAAATACAACTTGGAGAGAAATTAAAAAGCTAAGTGCATTTTATTAAAATCTGAATGAAAATGAGTTCATAGAAATAACTTGTCGTGTGCAGTCCTGAAGCTGTGTGGGAAGATTTCAGCACACCAGATGAGTCAGACGCTTCTCCTTTACTTTTTTCTCATAATGAAACTCCAACTAAACCCTGTGCTTCTCTCCTTCATTCGCACTAAATGTTACAGGCAAACATGATTACAGTGAGTCCCTACAGGCTTAAAAGAGAGATGAGATCAGATGAGGTGTCACGAGGTTGTTTAAGGGCAGTGCTACAGTAGGCTCATCACACATAAAGTACTAGCTACTCCTTTTTGGAAGAAAGTAAATTACATTTACAAATTTTCATTATAGTCTATTATTGTAAATTAGCCATAAATATTAACCTCTTTAAAACCTTGTTTTATGTTTTCACAAGAACAATCATCATTTGAGACATAGATTGATCATTAAGAAATAGAGATGAAATACATAATACAACGATCATTTTAACACAGGCTGCACAGTACCACGTCTTTGTTCTGCCTCACGTGATAGCACTGTCAGATCATATTTCACTTTTACTCATGTCAATACTTTTAATAACTGTCATAAATCCCAAATTACGACGGTGAAATGATAGGGCTATAAGTCTGTGCAAGCGACTGGCCTACAGTAAATGAACGATACATCTGACTTAGCCTGTAATTAACTAGAAGGCACACAAAAGAGCCTGCAGCAGCAGTGAAGTGTTTCTGCAGCTGTAACGGTTTGTGTTACGGCTGTTGGGTTGCACAAAATGCAAATGTTGGACCTTTTCATTACCACGTGAATACATATTATAATACTGGTATTTATAGTTTAAAATGAAAGTTACTGGGGCATATCCCAAATCTAGATTAACACAGAACCGGGGAAAGGTTAACAAACCTCATACTCTAATCTGTATCGCAGAGCTGTTGTAAACTGCAAGATGTAGTCGGACAAGCATGTAGTCAGATAAAATTAACATGTTTTTAAGCCTTCGGCACACTTTCATGAGCCGGATAAAGCGCTGGACGAAATGTGTGGCTCTTATCAGATAAAAAGAATCTCACATTTTATGGACTCACAGCTCCAAATTATACTTCACTAAGTGTTTTCTGCTCTGATGCCCCATCAGCACCATAATCTGTATTTCCCAAAAACAAAGTCAGGAAAAAAAGGCAGCACCCCAGAAAACAACAACAGTAATGAGAATAACCTCATGTTGATGTTTTGGGTACATTTGTTGGCAACAGTTCTTCATCCCTTGACAGTCGCCCTCAAAACTGTTACAAATCACTGCTACAAAAATAAAAGAGTTTGGCTAGAGTTAGGAAAAGATCACGGTTTGGATTGAACTAACTATGTCTTTAAGGTTAGGGGTTAAAAGAAACCAACGATGACTAATGCGATTGCTTGAGTAGTTTAGGTAACAGTTGATAAATCACTTGCACTGGGTTATAAATGTAGTTTAGACTTGTTAGCTTGGCACAGGGATTGGGACAAAAAGATGAGAAACACGACTGGCTAACTCTAAAGTTGTTGTAGCTGGCTTGCTAACTTTAGCCTGTGTTGAGCCTACATTTAGGAATAAGTTGGTTTTGTTCAGAAATCGGATCCCTTTTGCTGTAAAGTATACTTTTAAAATGACTAATATGTGAGTGACATTTCACAAGTGACTTGTCCAACACTGCTGTCAGCAGGAAACAGGAAGTGAACAGCGATCAAAGTGAAAGAACGACATTTTGTTGACCTTCACCATGCCAACAACCTCTTTTCTGCAGACTTTGAAAAACAACGCCACACTTTAGCCTCCTTTGCTTGGGCGTGAGTCATATTTACTACAGCCGAAAGAGGTCTTTGTCACTAGTAAACAAATGTTGTTTTTTGGCATTTGCTGAAACAACTAATGCTGTTGCTTTTTTCGTGGGAGGACAGTCTTTCAAATATCTTCTCTTTTGTTAAGATATCTTCCAGAGAGGCCTTCTTTCAGACTTTGTTCTATCATACTTCAGTGTTAAATTCAAATATCTCATTAAAGGCCGTCAGAAAAGTTTAAAAATAGATCCTCTTCCAACACGTTCATTATTGTGCTTCACTAAATAGATGACAAACTAATGAAGTCGTTATAACACCTTGAACAAGCTGAAGCTTTCAAACTTATTAAAATGGTACCAAACTCAGAAAACAGAAGGTAAAGTTCCCACTGCTAACACAATACCATAAATAAATGTTCTTTAATTACCGACACAAGCAAACGGAGGCATTTCAAAGACACGTATTAAACTCTGTTCGTCACTTTATCCAGAAATAGAAAGCTATATCTAGAGATTTAATTGGCCAACAAACACACATGACTATCACTAGTCACCTTGGATGCCCATATGCCCGAGCTAATTTTATCTCCAACTTCTTTAGCGCAGGCAGGTCTGATGAAATTGCATGAAACGATCACGTCTTAAAAATTCAAATAACATGCTCTGTGCGAGGAAAATGAGAAAGATATGTTTGCGCCAGCACAAAAGGATTACAAGAGAGAGACACGAGCAGAAATAGGCAGCAGAGTTTGAAGCCAAAATAGTGTAATGTGAGAGTGTGGAGATCAGTGGGATGGATGAGTGTCTACAGTTTCCTTTTACTTCTCAATGACTCAAGTTCAGCCCCATGTTTATGCAAAGATGTTTTCATTCTCAGCATGTTGTTTTTTTTTTTTTTTTTTAAATCAATCATGGTCAAAGTCTTACCCTAAATAAACTTAAAAGAAAGTACCTTTATTATTGTGTTTGCACTAAATGCAAAGGGTTTTAAATGTATTTTTCCTATTGTTTCAAGCAGCCATTATTTTCCATCATTATTATTATTAAAATCAATAACCAGATTCTTGAAACGTTCTAAACCACAGTGAAAATGACCTCTGTTTTTTTATTTATTTATTTAGCATTGCATTATTGTTGCATGGAAGCACTATTTAAATAGAGATTGATAAACTGATGAAATGCATTACCTCACACTTATACCGTGGCATACTGTTCAGTGTGTGTGGGAGGGATACACTTCCAGTGTCATCTAGCTCTTGTTTATACTGGAGGTTGAATCAACTTAATTTTTAGTCACTTTGATCAAAAGCAGGTGCCAAATAAATGAATGACCCCCACAACAATAATGTCAATTCTGCAAAAACAGACAAAATTTAAATTAGACCAGAAAAACATTCATGTTTACTGTGACACAACCAAAGCAAGGAGAATTTTTCAAATCATTGTCAAAATGGGTTTAAATGAATGGAAAACAATGGATGCCTGTAACCGTGGACACAGTAGCAGCAAAATGGTAAGCCACGACTTAAAAGTGGGCTAAAATATGAAAAATCACTGGTATGTTCCCTTTAACTTCCAAAGTACCAAACCAGTACAAATACTGTATATACTATAGGTACACTCAGAGGAAGCACCTGAATAAATTAATAGAGACACATAAAAAACACAGATGCTTATACACAGGTGTACTACAGCACCATGTAATTAAGCAATTAACATGTCTATCATGCTCTGTGACATGCATAATAATACCCTGCAGGCACATTTGACAATACCCCATCCACAGGGCACAAGGCTCACTGAGTGGTTTGATGAGTATGAAAATGATGTGAATCATATGATTTGTCCACCAGACCTCAAACCAGTTAACTGAACACCTTCTGAAGTGACATGTTAGAAGATGAACGGTGTGGTTTAACACACACACACACACACACACACACACACACACAATATGTAATGATACTCTAGTATAAGAAACATTATAATATCTCAGTGTTGAGTATCTCCAACAGCTACATTATGTTATTAAATTAATTATTAAATGAATATGTACGTCTAAAGGTATGAATGAAATACTGGTTATTGAGAAACATCAGTTCATTAATGGAAACAGTCTCGTCACAAGATCCATTTAGTAGCCGTTCTGGAGCTTTTGATCACATCAAATGATAAGCAGTGTTTGCCCCATTGTTATAAAAGTGCAGTTGCTCATATGTCGGTTGTTTCTGAGAACTTTAAAGACTTCTTGTTCACTTTGGCTTAAAAACAACTGAGCTTAAAAGTTAATTTTTGACTTTGGAAACAGAAAGTGAGGATACGGTCTCAACACAAGGTCCTTTTAGAATCTGTGTCACAAGTGACCTTGTGGTGACGTTGTTTTCTTTAATAATGGGAATATTTAAAAATATCATATATCTATATATAAGTCCAAAAACCAATATTACAGGAACAATATACAATTTCTTAAATTATAAATTAAGCCATCCATATGTTCTCACTTTTGTCAAAGATCATGTCCAATTCAAACGAGCATAATCTTTTCTGTTTTGTAGTTTCATTTAGGATTTAATTCTCATTTCCTGAATTTTTTTTCAACACCTTGTTGTTGACAGGTGAGCGTTTAGCTGCTGCAGAGCAGAGAGCAAACAGATCTCACACTGCCTGCTGATATCACCCTCTTCTCTCTTCTTGAAAAAGGAAAATAAATCATTATAACACCCTGAATCAAACGTTTTTTCTGTACCTTAATTGCTTTAATGTGCCAAAGATATTTGGACACGTTGCCTGTGTCTCTCTTTGTTACTATTCATGCTGTCAACACGGCTCGTCTCAAATCTGCACTGGGTGGTCCAAAGTCTTAATTTATTAAAACAACATTTCAAATAATTTAAGAAGTGTATGGACGTGAAGTGTGTGTGTCTCTGCGTGTGTTAATATGTGTGCTTTCGTAAATCAGGTAGCTTGCAGTGACTCCGCGGCGACATTAATTCATGATAGCCCACCAGCTGTCAGGGAATTTTTCACACCTTTCCCAATATCAGCGAGGCCAGAGTTGTGTTGCTATAGAAACATTGATTCCAGTAAGTTAAATAACGCTGATTTTCTACACCCTACTTGGTACAAAAACTTGACATCATATTCCTTCTGAGCATTTAATTTTCTCTCTGCAGTGGTATTTTCGAGCAATTTATTTGCTTTGGGAGGCTTCCTGTGCTGGATGTGTGAAGTTGCTCTTGAGGAAGCGTTTTGTTTTAGAGCTCCTGACTAAAAAAACTCCAGCAGTAGAAGAAGGGACTAGTTAACTGTGGTCTGGTTTATTTTCTTTATCAGATCTCTGCATTTAGTGTCGAGTGTTTTAAATTAAAACCACAGGTGCTGTCTTGTAACAGCAATAATGTCCTTGAGCTGCCGGGTTAAGGTGTAATATTCTCACTTGGTGCTATCGGCTATTTGACATCAGGCCTAACAACACCCATGGCAATACAACACTATAACCCACTTCCTCTCAGCCGCTATTGCGTTAAACATGCGTGTGTGTGTGTGAGAGAGAGAGTGTGTGTGAGGTTTGAGCTCAACAACACGGCTCCTCGCTCCATAAATTAGCGCCGATGAGGACATTGTGCATGCGTGTGCATTTGTGCATGTGTGTGTGTGTGTGTGTTTAACAGTTGAGTGAAACGGTCCGTCCGTCTGGGTTCAAGCAGTTACGCATGTGTGAGTGTGTAAGCATGTTTCTCTGCATGCATGTGTGTTCGGTCGCTGTGACTTACATGGCATGAGTGTATTTGTCTGTGTGTGTGTGTGTGTGTGCGCGCGCCCGTTTGTGTTTGTGTGTATTCAGTAGTTGTGAGTACATGGTGTGCTTCATTGATGTGTGAAACATCAGCTATGACTGTGGAGCCATCTGCTCCAAGAGGAGAGATTGGGTGCAAGTTTGTGTGTGCTCGTGTGTGTATCTTCTTCTCCATGCATGCCTGTGTTTGCTTGACACAACAGCGTGTGTGTGCACGTGTGTGTAGATTTCTGACACAGTCTGATTGCTTGGCTAAACCAACAAGTTGTTTTTTTTTTTTTTGTGCATGTGGGACATCATGAAGTTTCAAAGCTGAGTCAAACTAAACTAAAATAGAGTATCTCCTAAATACTTTCATTAACACTGTTTCTGTAAACTTTAACATGTCAGCTTTTGTTTTCGTCCTTCAGACAGGCAGAATCATTTAGTTTCTATGATCTTTTTCACATACAGATTAATTCAATATAGATATTTCAGACAACACTGCAGTTAAGGTTCAGAAACCACTGGGTTATATTTAGAGACACATCGTGACTTAAAATGTATAATCGTGTCGACTTTCATGATCATGGTCATGATTTTAGACCATACAGCATGGAGATTATGAACAACAGAGAATCATAATCAAACAGGAAAATCTATCCTCAGCAGTGATGCCACATTTGTGCTGCTGTTGCCTAGAATTATTTTCATAAGATCTTGCAGAATGTGTTATCTGATCAAATACAGTTTGTGAAATGCAAAAACAAGTTTTGTAATGACACTTAACAATGGCCACTGAGGCGCTGTGATTTAGTCATGAGTTCCAATATCACCCCAATTTTTCCATCAACAAAATATTTATTATAGGGTACAGCTCACCAATTCCACTACTGCAGAGTAAATTGTTTCCTTCCCACTAAAAATAAACCACCGAAAGTACAAAACCACAGGTTTAGGCATATAAACACAAGCATGGAATTATGTGCTTCTCTAACAAAGCAGCAAGATACCGTAACCCCTTGACACCTGAATAAAAAAAAAAAATAGAATTCAGGTATGATGTAGGTATGATGCAAATTAGCAACAACAGGCATAAACGAGAAACCAGGGCTTGCAAAAGGTTCCTAGGTACGTATCGAATATGCACAAAGAGGAATTGGGGGAACACAAGCTGCAGTCTGACAGGAAGAGGTGTGATGCGAATTTGCGACAATCGGCGTCAAGGGGTTAACCTTAATACATTAACATCTCTTTTTAATTCATTTAAAATGAGGATGTGTGTGTCTGTGGTGGTGGTGTAAAAAAATCAACACATTTTCATCCCAGGGAAAGCCTGACAAAGTGTTGGTATTTGACGCACAAGGTACCCTTCAGCAACCGTACGATATGCCTTTTTAATATGTGGTATGTATGCAGTTCGGTTAGGTTTAGGCACCATAACTACTCGGTTTAGGAAAAGATCATGGTTTTAGTTAGGTTTAGGAAAAGATTGTGATTCAGTCAGGACAAATTTTATCAAAGACTGATATTGCAAAGTTATATTTGGCGGTATGGCTCTGTTCTGGAATCTCCCTGCCCATCCACGCGGCTATGTAGAAAGCATGAGGCAGGGGAGAGCACACCTCTCTGCCCTTCCACGTGCCCACGTGGAAAAGCCATAAAGCAGGAAGAGCGCCTGCCTACCCATCCATGTACATACATGGAAAGAACGAGGCAGAGAGCCGCAGTAACGAACCCCAGTACAGAACAGAGCAGGCACGCAAATTTACATGTTTAATCAGATACTAGATGGGCACTGAAGCATGGTGTTAAACAGGCCTGGGGCTGAAGACCGTACTTTTTATTAGGGCTGAGATTTGATGCTTCGACGGGCGGAGCCTGATTCGACTGTCAATCTCACAGTAGAAGCTTCGCAGCGAAACAAGGATCCAGTCATTTCGTCTGATTTTACATACACCAGTTTTCTCCCAATAAGATAAAATACATCAAATTAAAATACACATTTCAACGCTGTAAATAAACATGTAAAAAGAATAAAACTTCCAATAAATGTTTTTAAAGTGCGTGAATAAATCCAAAATTGTAACCCTAACCCTGGGTCGTCAGTGCGGATGTGTAGGTGTAGCGTGTATGTGTGTAGTGACAGAAGAGTAACACTTACTGAAGAGACGGAGCTCCAGCTTCACTGGTATTGTGCTGAGTTGTCCGCACCTCGCGGGACTTTCAGATAATCTATCACCCTTGATGAACCACACAAAGAATATTTTATAGTTTTTAAATAGCCGGCTACTTGAAATAGACCCGCGTGGAACCGCAACATGTATGCAGCTGTGGCGGCACGGCATGCACGCAAAACATTGCACAAGACTGAATGGCAGGCGAGAGACAGAGAGACAGAGAGAGAGAGAGAGAGAGAGAGAGAGAGAGACAGAGACAGAGAGAGAGAGAGACAGAGAGAGAGAGAGGAAAGGATCTTTTGTAGAACCAAGTAGAACAGGAGTTAGCTGCCTGAACTGCGTCTGTGTGGCTCTATCCGCGCACAGCGACACGACGCCCAGAGCGCGAAAGTGCGTCGGCGCGTGTTAGCATGTTTGATTTTATTCGTCCAGATTATTTCCCCGATATGCTTCCGATAATGAGATATGCACGATCAGCCAAATCTTATTGGATCGATAAGTATTGTGCATCCCTATCAGATACAGCCTGATAAGTGGAGCTGGGGTGGCGGTGGGTTATGGGCTTTGCATTGGAAGCAGCGAGGAATAAATAGGCGCCTTGTCTGGAATTTACCAATGAATGCTAAGAGAGGAATCAGCTGAGCTGTCAGCTGATGTGCGGCTGAAGTGTATGCTGGAATGAGCGGAGTTTGACTTCGTTGCCTGCCTGAGCTAACGCTATGCTTGATTTTTGGTTAGATTTAGGAAAAGATTGTGGTTCTGGTTAGGTTTAGGAAAAGATCGTGGTTTTGGTTAAGTTTAGGAAAAGATTGTGGTTTCGGTTAGGTTTAGGAAAAGATTGTGGTTTCGGTTAGGTTTAGGAAAAGATCGTGGTTCTGGTTAGGTTTAGGAAAAGATCGTGGTTCTGGTTAGGTTTAGGAAAAGGTTGTGGTTTCGGTTAGGTTTAGGAAAAGGTTGTGGTTTCGGTTAGGTTTAGGAAAAGGTTGTGGTTTCGGTTAGGTTCAGGAAAAGGTTGTGGTTCTGGTTAGGTTTAGGAAAAGATCGTGGTTTTGGTTAAGTTTAGGAAAAGATCGTGGTTTTGGTTAAGTTTAGGAAAAGGTTGTGGTTCTGGTTAGGTTTAGGAAAAGGTTGTGGTTCTGGTTAGGTTTAGGAAAAGATCGTGGTTCTGGTTAGGTTTAGGAAAAGATCGTGGTTCTGGTTAGGTTTAGGAAAAGGTTGTGGTTTCGGTTAGGTTTAGGAAAAGGTTGTGGTTTCGGTTAGGTTTAGGAAAAGGTTGTGGTTTCGGTTAGGTTCAGGAAAAGGTTGTGGTTCTGGTTAGGTTTAGGAAAAGATCGTGGTTTTGGTTAAGTTTAGGAAAAGATCGTGGTTTTGGTTAAGTTTAGGAAAAGGTTGTGGTTCTGGTTAGGTTTAGGAAAAGGTTGTGGTTCTGGTTAGGTTTAGGAAAAGATCGTGGTTCTGGTTAGGTTTAGGAAAAGATCGTGGTTCTGGTTAGGTTTAGGAAAAGGTTGTGGTTTCGGTTAGGTTTAGGAAAAGGTTGTGGTTCTGGTTAGGTTTAGGAAAAGATCGTGGTTCTGGTTAGGTTTAGGAAAAGATCGTGGTTTCGGTAAGGTTTAGGAAAAGGTTGTGGTTCTGGTTAGGTTTAGGAAAAGATTGTGGTTCTGGTTAGGTTTAGGAAAAGGTTGTGGTTCTGGTTAGGTTTAGGAAAAGGTTGTGGTTCTGGTAAGGTTTAGGAAAAGGTTGTGGTTTCGGTTAGGTTTAGGAAAAGATCATGGTTCTGGTTAGGTTTAGGAAAAGATCGTGGTTCTGGTTAGGTTTAGGAAAAGGTTGTGGTTCTGGTAAGGTTTAGGAAAAGGTTGTGGTTCTGGTTAGGTTTAGGAAAAGGTTGTGGTTCTGGTAAGGTTTAGGAAAAGGTTGTGGTTTCGGTTAGGTTTAGGAAAAGATCATGGTTCTGGTTAGGTTTAGGAAAAGATCGTGGTTCTGGTTAGGTTTAGGAAAAGGTTGTGGTTCTGGTAAGGTTTAGGAAAAGGTTGTGGTTCTGGTTAGGTTTAGGAAAAGGTTGTGGTTCTGGTAAGGTTTAGGAAAAGGTTGTGGTTTCGGTTAGGTTTAGGAAAAGATCATGGTTCTGGTTAGGTTTAGGAAAAGATCGTGGTTCTGGTTAGGTTTAGGAAAAGGTTGTGGTTCTGGTAAGGTTTAGGAAAAGGTTGTGGTTCTGGTTAGGTTTAGGAAAAGGTTGTGGTTCTGGTAAGGTTTAGGAAAAGGTTGTGGTTTCGGTTAGGTTTAGGAAAAGATCATGGTTCTGGTTAGGTTTAGGAAAAGATCGTGGTTCTGGTTAGGTTTAGGAAAAGGTTGTGGTTCTGGTAAGGTTTAGGAAAAGGTTGTGGTTTCGGTTAGGTTTAGGAAAAGATTGTGGTTCTGGTTAGGTTTAGGAAAAGGTTGTGGTTTCGGTTAGGTTTAGGAAAAGATCGTGGTTCTGGTTAGGTTTAGGAAAAGATTGTGGTTTTTGTTAGGTTTATGAAAAGATTGTAGTTTTGGTTGGGTTTAGGAAAAGATTGTGGTTTCGGTTAGGTTTAGGAAAAGATCACGGTTTTGGTTAGGTTTAGGAAAAGATCACGGTTTTGGTTAGGTTTAGGCTCGAAAACTATTTGATATGTTTAGGTTTGAAATGAGTATATTATATGACAGTGGATGGGTTACGCTTTGTCAAGCTTTTTTAAAGTAGTTGTATTTGACGCCCTTAGATGAGATCAGGCTGAAAAAAACATACATATGTGAAAATGGCTTCTATAGGTCTAATGTAAGCTAGAGGTCTAAAATGTTTTAGCCAAGGCAAGCCACGTGTTAACAGACAGGTTTAGCTTCAAAATCAACAAAACCAGACTTGATGATCTGCTTCATGCTAGTTTAACTTTGGAAAACATGTTTTGCAAAATCCACAAGCTTCTGCTCCATGAAATCTTCATGGCTTTAATTTCATCTCCATAAAATCCTCATGCTACGTCTGAAACCAGATACTCTCTGCAAAGGTCCAATTCCCATTAGGCTTTGACAACAAGCCGAACAGATTCTTGGCTTATATTGTTGTTAAATGCTGACAGACTAAATATGTTTCTATGTTTGTTAAAACAATATGCGGTCATTTCAAATTGTACCACAGCAGTACAGTATCCATTTAGTCATCCATCCGTTAAAAGGGTGCAGACAGAAAACTCCAGGATCAGTTACACGTCTATACTGTAACTATAACTTTTATTTTCACAAGAACAGGAGCTGTCTTTTAGTTTACATCATAAAAACAGTAATAAATAAAACCAACAAACAAAAAGTAACAGTAAACACTACAGTAATAGGTAAAAAGATATAAAATAAAGAGAGAACAGACCTTGTTAAGTATGTGTGTCAGTCAAGAGTTTTGTTGTTAGAACATGTACATGTACAAGATGAATCATGTCCTTAATGAGGTCTCAGAAACTCAGAGAGACCAGAGAGTTGAGCTTCAGGCATCTGCTGTAAATTATTCCATGAGATCTCAGTATTTATTGTTTGAACCTGTTGCTGAAGCCAGCTTGCAGAAAGTGTTTGATAAGTTCCACATCTCCAGCTGAGAAATAACGGTAAGTAAAATTATAATGTACTTAGATGAAAAGAAAGGCTTTTCAGAAATCCATAGAGATATAGAAACTAGTGGAACAGATGCAAGCGAGGAGAGGGCGCGGGACTCAGTCTGTCTGTTGGTGTTGGTCAGTCATGATGTCAGCCACAATAAGTATACCTATGTGCTGTGAGGAAAACTTTTTTTAGTGCTTTCCTACATAGAAAAAGAAAAGGCACAACTCTCACCTTTCAGCCTGGAAGCACCCACAAACTCTCAAATATCATGTCAGGGCTGCTTCACAGAGTGGAAGACTAAACACATTGTTGGAGCTTTTATACGCAAATAAGCTTTGTTCTGACTCTCTCGTGAGTCGTGAACTAGAAAATGTTCTCTTGTACTTATGAAATCCCCCCTGTGTCACATTTACTATCATGGCACGCTCCGCAGAGCAGGTTCATGCGCTCTCGCTGCTTTTCTGGCTTTGCTGCTTACAAACACTCATGAATTAAAAACACAAAGTCCTTATAGTTACTGAAGTGAGGTCCCTTTAAGAAAAACAACACCCTGAGAGATACATTTTTCATCCAAAGATGTTCTTAATGAGTTGTGGAGTGCTGAATGTTAAAGTATATATTTATGTAGCACTGTCGCTACTCGATTACCATGGAAACTGAGGTAGCATGTTGGAGGTGAGTGGGCGTCAACGCGACTTAGATGAACCCTGCGAATGTGGTGGGAGGGACGGAGAGAGAGAGAGAGAGAGAGAGAGAGAGAGAGAGAGAGAGGAAATGCAAGCAGATGGAGAAAAGTAAGAAAGAAATGTTGAAATGCTCAGAGATGAAGTTTTGTTGCTATGAGAAGTATGCAGGTCTTGCCTGTAACTCCAGTTTTTTCCTTCCTTCTGTTTTCAAGTGTTATCCTCTTGTGCCCTTTCCTCTACTCAGACAAAAAATACATTTGCTTTACTCTTCTTTTCCTCCTGCCCTTAAATATCTTCTCTCCTTTCTGTATATTCCTTACCTTTCCTCAGTATCTGTTGTTGCTGTTTTCCTTCTCTCAACATTTGCAATCTTGCTTTTCACTCCTTTTTTCTCGTGTCTTGCCCTCACTCATTTTGTTTTCCTTTTCTTCTCTTTCCTCTCCTTGTTTCAACAAGACGTTTCTACTCAACAAGTCCTCCAAATGAAATGTCAAAATATATGTTTTATTTTCATGCCCACATAGATCACAAATCTGTTTTATGTTGAACCAAAGCTGTGGATAAGGTTTGGTTAGGTGTAAACGCAAAAACATCTTGCTTAGGCCCTATCTACACAAACACGGGTATTTTCAAAACCGTGACTTTTTCTTTGTGGTTTGGCCATTCGTCCACACAAAACCCCTGCCAGGGTGAGGATTTTAAGAAACGCCGGTTGCAGTGTTATCGTGTAGACATAAAACCGGAGTTTTTGCCTTGCGATGTCAGAGTGCGCCCTGGTATCTGCTGTGTTTGATGTCAGATTGTGCGGCACTGCCTGCTTTGTTTACCATTTTATTAGGCTCCGATCGGCCAACATGGCTTTACGGTTAGGTTCGTATTGCCACCTGGTGGTTTGGTATGCTATTGGGAGCTCTTGATAGCGTGTTTTTTTTTTTAAATGGAGGAAAAACTCCAGTTATAAAAATACCCGTGTCCGTGTGGACTAGGCCTTAGGTTTAGGGAAAGATCATGATTTGTTAAGGTTAGAAATTGTGACACTAGCAAATGTTACTGAAACAAATGGGCCGAGTTCAGCCCTGACAAAACGTAGCAAAACGTTTATTTCAATGGAAAAGCTGTTGTTCTTCTTCGTCTCTTTCTACTCCAGTTTCCCTTGCTGCAAAGAATCAAATTTTTGTGTGATGAAGGTCTAGCACAGAATCGTTGCCAGCTTATAAACTTATTTTTGTATGTTAGACCGTGTGCAGGAGTTTCTTTGCAACTTTTGACCTACTCGTCCCCCTCCGATGCACCTGTCTCATGCTAGAGATGTGCGAGGTGATTTTCTGTTTTACTCCTCTTTCCCTAACTTCTCTCCTCTCATCCTCCTTTTCTATAGTAGAAGAAGTATTCAAATCATTTACTTAAGTAAAAGTAGTGAAACCACACTATAGTAATACACAGTTAATACACAAGTGAAAGTCCTGCATTCAAAGTTTCTCTTAAGTAACAGCAAAATATACTCAAATACTCATGTACAAGTACCTCAAAATTGTACTTAATGCTGGTGCCCTTTTTTCATTTGTTCTTATCCTTTGCTCCTCTCCTATTTCTCATCATCCTTACTTTACTTCTCTGCTCTCCTGTTACTCTTTCTTTCTTCCTCTCCTCTGTTTCCTTTGTCTCCTCACTTTCCTCTCTTTCTCTCTCCTCTTTCTTTATTCTCTCCATATCTCAACCTAGCTTTCTACTCATCTTTTTATTCCCTCTTTCATTCCTCTCTTCCTCTTTCTTCATCTGGATTTTATGGTTTGCTCTGCTCCTCTCCTCTTCCTCTCAACAAGACATCTGCAGCCTTACCTCACTTCTCTGCTCCCCTCTTCTCCAGTTTCTTCTTTTGCTCTTCTCACGTTTCTCTCCTCCTTCCCCTTTTAACAAAACACTGCCAACCTTGCTTTTCATTCATCCTCCCCTCCTTCCGTCACTTCCTCTGCACTCCTCCCAATTTTCCATATTTGTTTGTTTTCCTTCTTTGCAAATCCTGTTTCATTTTCTTTCTCCTCTTTTTCCCTCTCTTGACATCCTCCTTTCTTTTATCTCACCCTTCCTCTATTTGTACTTATCATTTTCTCTTCTCTTCTCAACAAGACATCTGTACCCTTGCATTGATTCTACTTGTCTTTTCCTCCTTCCATCACTTCTCCTCAACCTTCTAGTTTTTGTTTTTTTAATGCTCTCCTCCAATTCCTTGTTCTGTAATTCTTCTCCTCAAATCTTGTCACCTACACATATCACCGACACATTGGCAACCTTGCTTTCGACTCATTGTCTTTTGTCTCTTTCCTCCTCTTCCTTGGTCTGTACTTCTGTCTTTCCTTTCCCTTTTTGTATTTTGTCTTTTCCTCCTCACCTCCTTTCAACAACACATTGGCAACCTTGGTTTTGACTCATCTTTTACTTCCATCTCATCTCTGCTCTGAACCCCTTACCATAGGTTGCTCCCCTGCTTTGTTGCTTTTTCTGTCTTCTTCCGCTTGTTCCTGTTACCTTTGACCTGTGTAACGTTGCTTCCTTGTCTTTTTTCTTCTTTCTTTCTTGCCTCGTCTTTTGCTCTTCTCTCCCTATTCTGTCCATTTCTCTCCTATCTTTTATTCACCTCCTCTTCGATGGCAACCTTGCTTTTCCTTCTCATTACCTCTCTGCTCTCCTCCCCTTTCTTCCTCATTTGTTGCTTCTCTCATCATCAATCCTTTCTCTTCTGTTTATTCTTTTCTCTTTATTTATTTCTCCCAAGACCTTTCCAACCTTACTTTCTATTTGCCTTGTCCTCCTCCTGCCTTTCTGCCCCTACCCACCTTATTTGGTGTCCCTCTCATCTTCTTTTTCCTCTTCCTCCTCTTCCCTCTGCTTTCCTCACCTTGTTTCCTCTCCTGTTTTCTTCTCTCCTCTCCACTCTTCATTCTCAGTTTAGTGAGCAGTAAAAACAACGATAAAATAATAATAAAAACAACAACTGTCCCGTGATTATAAACCCATCTCCATCTGGATCTCTCACACCCTCGCACTGAGACACACACACACACACTGAGCTGAATAGGAAGTCAAACAGAAGGCCAATAAGACACGCTTGACTGGAGGCGACTCTGCAGTGTGTGTGTGTGTTTGTGAAGGAGATAGATAGAGAGAGATATGGTGTGAACACGGAGAGTATTCACTCCTACCATTGTGTGATTGTCCTCACAGCCACAGGAAAAATATAATAAATCCCTAAACATTTTTGTCAGTACATATCCGAATAAAGACACCTGGAGGTCAGGGAGTGAGTGGGCCTCTCATTGTAGAAAAAAATAAATAAAGTAGAAACCAGTAATCAAACTGAAACGACGGTAATCAAACTGAAATGCAGACATGTCTGATTAAGCCCTAGAAACTATAACTGAATCAGTGAATGAATAAAATTATGTTTAAACGATAAACTTTTGATAAGCTTGTTGAAAACATCCTGTTGTTTTTTCCTGTTAGTATTTAAATCAAGAAATCATAAGATGCCACCTCCTTAAACTTCCTGTGATACTTTTTTACTAGGTTTTAATGACGGACTTTATAAATGTATTAATACAAACCTGAGTGTGTGTGTATGAGAGAGACAGAACAAGTGTGTGCTTGATTAAGTTTGAGGAGCAGTGATGCAAAAAACATCATGGGCAAAAGGGACACATCTGGTCATAACAGCCTCAGGGACACATACACATTTGTACATGTGTAGGACTCCAGCTGACATGCTGTAATGGTAAGTCAAACTCCCTTACGTAAATGTTAACCCTAACACCAAGTCTAAACCATCAAACGGCCCTGTGAAGTCAAAATGTCCTCAGTCTGAAGGTCTAAAACTGTCCAAGAGTGCAGGAAACACACATTGAGCATAGCGTTGGTTCAGGCAGGCAGCAAAGTCAAGTTCTGCTCGCAATCCCACATCAGCTGACAGCTCAGCTGTTTTCCCTCTCAGCATTCATTGGCAATTCCATACAAGGCACCTTATTTAAGCTGCTTTAGCCTGCCTACCGTTGCTGCTTCCTCTGCAAGCCGCCTGCAAGCCACCGTCACCCCAGCTCCTCCTTTCAGGCTGTGCCTGACTAATCAATGTAATTTCTGTTGTCACCCATGCCCACTCTGTTCTGTAGATCTGTAGCTCTCACAATTCTGCCTTTTTTGGCGCTATATAAATAAAATTCAATTGAATGGAATCGAATTCTTATTGAATCTTATGTCAGCAGCCCGTCCTCACAAGAAAAACGGATATAAATGTCTTTTAAGCAGCAGCTTATTTCAACCAATATTACGTTAGGCCAAGCAAAGGAAGCCTTGGATGTACTTTACCCAAACTACGATCTTTTCCTAAACCAAACCAAGACTGTTTCACAATGTTAATCACATGTTTAATGTCATGTGATTTACGTTACATACATAACATCCAGTATGCCTGTCGCTGGACTGTTACTTTCCTACAGTCATATATGTCATTTTGGGACTATTGATAAGGAAAAAGGTTGTGGGTTCAAACCCCAGTTGCCCTGGCCTTTCTGTGTGGGTTCTCTCCGGGTGCTTCCTCCCACCATCCAAAGACATGCGAACTAGGTTGATTGGTGACCCTAATTTGTCCTTAGGTGTGAGCGTGAGTAGTCGTCTATGTGTGGCCCTGCGATGGACTGGCGACCTGTCCAGGGTGTACCCTGCCTTGCGCCCGATGTCAGCTGGGATTGGCTCCAGCCCCCCCTGTGACCTTGTACACAGGATAAGCGGTTGACGATGGATGGCTGGACGGATGATTATCAACCTATATTGTCATTTTGGTTTTACCGCGGTAGATAACAATAACAATAGTAGATGTTAAGTGTTATTTTAAAAATATGTTTCACTTGATAAAATTCAAGTAGGCACATGTAGTCTTTGGTAATTTTGGGCATGAAATATGGCATTTCACATGTGAAAACATGAATTGTAACATCATTTATAAGCTTATTTGTTTAATTTAGTTGACAGTCAGTAACCATGTACAATAAAAAAGAAGGGATTATTGTACCAGATTTAGCTACTTGCTATTTTTTCATCTGCAATCCCTTGGCAGGCAGACAGACAAAAACACAACTACTACTAATACAATGACACAATAATAGAGATAAGCCACACCACTTCATCATGTACTATTCAAATACAATTTCAGACTAATGCAGGGATCGTCACACTCATTTTCATTGTAGAATATTCTTTTTTTATACTTTCCTCATCACATCTGAAGCCTTGTCACAGTCTGCCAACATAGTTGACCCTTCCTCAGTGACTATAAAGTCCTGATCTACTACCTCTGTTATCTCTGTTCAACGGTTGTTTGCCAACGTTCTGTACAAGTCCTCTAAGCAGAGCAGACAACGTAAACACAGATGACATATAGATGCCCTTGTTCCGGGGGCACGTCGGCAGTGTCGGGGCTCTGTTGATACCTGAGATCAAACAAGTAATTCCTTCTCCTGCTCAGTGGCCTTTTCTAAAGAGGAAAGAAAGATAGTCAGATATTTTGGCACTCAGGCTCTGCTCTAATGACACAGCAGACGAGCAGATAGCATTGATCACAGTGACCCCTCTTTCTAAATCAATAGAAATGATCCCATCTAGATAACGTTACACACAATCAATAACGCTTTGTGTGTGTCTGTCTGTCTGTGTGTGTGTCTGCACTTGTTCCTGATGACCTGACCTAAGTGTCTTGGTGAGGCTACTTGTGTGTGTGTGTGTGTGCCTTACTATAGTTTTGAGAGTGCCTTCATCTATGTGTGTGTATACGTGCACATGTATGTGTGTGTTTGTGTGCGTGAGTGTGTGTGTTGGGGGTGGGGTGGGGCACCTTAAGGTCAGCCAAGGTGAGGCGTAATGGGACTCTGACCGGATCCAATCTGGGACCACTTGTGGCAAAATGAATTGGCCTCACGCATAGGAAGCAGAGTCTATCCCTGAGTGTGTGTGTGTGTGTTTCTGTCTGTCCTTTTATGTGTGTGCGAATGCGTACCAGGGTGTCTGCGTGTTTCTCAAAGTGTGTTTGTATATGTGTAAAGGCCATGCTTGCTGTGGAAAACTAATCTAATTTTGACAGGTTAGCACAGACAAAAGGCCACATTTATTAAAAAAAAAAAAAAAAAAAAAAAAGAAGAAATCTTGAAGCGCCACATTGGCTTTGTACTTCCAAGCGTGTACAGGCTCCACAGGCTGAACTGATCGAACGTTTCACACACCAGCCGCCACTTTGTGACCGTCTGTGATAAGTGTAAAATGCCACATGATTGGTTGTGTTGCGTTGTGGAAAAGCATCTCCATTTCCTGCTGTCTGTTGGTCAACTCTGCAGATCAGATGCCTCTTTAATCCGCAATTCTCTCCCCTGCCTTTACCACAGCCTGTTGACTGTTTTGTCACTGATATCCCCAGGTTCCCAAGCCCAAGATACATGGTTGGGCATATTGCAGGTCAAAAGATGTCTAGACATCAAGGTCAAAACTGAGCTAAATTCAGGGTTTTTTTGTAACCATACATTCAACAGGGTTTAAATGACCATAATTCAGTTTGTAGTTATATTGTCATGTTGAAAAATTGTCGTTTAAATGGCCCTGAAACGGTAGTTTCAAAGGTTCAGTGTGTAAGTTTTAGTGGCATCTAGTGGTGAGGGTTACGAATTGCAACAATTGGCTCACTGTGCATTCACTTGCTCCTCGGACGAAATAAGCACTTTATAGTAAATGTATTCATTCTAATGCCATTTGTAAATTCAGCAGTAAAAAACCTAACTTCATACTTTTTCTCCATGAGGCTGTACATTACTATTCATTTCTATTAAATTTCAACAACAAAAAAGCTGTAAAAACTGTCAACATATGGTCCTCATTTAATATCTTTATATAATATAGACTACTCCTGGCAATTTTTATATTATTAGTGTCTTGTATATTTGTATACTGTTCTGTATACTTCTTTATGTCCCATGTACATTTTATTTCTCTATTTGCAATAAAGATTTAAGGAGATGATTATTCAGTCACGCTTTGTCGGGTCTTGTGCTAAATAATTTGTGTGGTCATCCATTTGTCAAAATTTTACTTCTCTTCTTACTTCTAATAAACCAGACGACTACTACTACTTCTGCTTGCTTTTCGTAAGTATTCAAGATAATGATGAAAAGCACTCTGTAGAGCAGTTTGTCCATTTGGGCTACTGTTTGATGGTGCAACATGGCGATGTCCATGTGAGGGGACCCGCGGTGTATGTTAATATAAATGGCTCATTCTAAGGTAATAAAACATAACGGTTCATTATGTAAGGTCTTTAAACACCACTGAAAACATAGTTATGGATATTTTATTGCATTTCTGTCAATAGATCCTCCTAAATATTACACACCGAACCTTTAAGTAACCTAAAGTCTAAACTAATTCAGCCCAGTTGTCTTGATGTCTTTTGACCGGGAAATCACCAAATCTCAGTCAGAGTGATTTACAGTTACAGCAGCTCCCCTCCTTACAGAGGGGAGTGCAAATGAGGGAATAATAAGAATTCAGAGTATACACACATTTGTTTGCAACAAGGAGTTGGACTGTCTTCTTCTTCAGGTCAGTTTGACCTTTCTTGGTTCTGTCACGGTGCAGGAACAAACAAACATATTCACATTTCTTCTTCACCTGGCCTGAATGTAACTTGACTCTCTGGGTGCTCTAGTATTTGGGGCAGAGCTCCACACAGTAAAGGCTGCAGGTTTGAACCCAGCCAGGACCTTTTTGTTATAAGGTTACAATGTTCAAGCAGTACGCCACTGAAATTCATTCTTTTGAATGAAATACTCACCACACGTGGGCCAGAAAAGTGGCTCTGAAAAGTTTGTAGCTTGCTCTTCCATAATGGACTAACAGCTGTAGTCAGTTTTCAATTGAAGCAGTTACAATGGATTCCAATGGTGATCCAGAGTCACAGAAAAAAAAGTCAATAGAAATTTCTAAAAAGCAAAATCCACTTTGTACTGTTAATTTGTATGTTCATTATCAGCACTGTAAATCATCATACATATAAATAGTTTATAATTATGTGCCAGTGACATGATAAGACACGTATTCACCAAGTGGACAGGAATAGGCTCCAACTACAGGCCAGGGTTTATTATACAATCTGTAATGCACATTATCACATCCCAGCGTGTAAGCAAATATGTTACAGAAAAACCCACAGAAAGATTCATATACCCAACAAAACTGTCTCACAAGATCTCAGCAGAGATTTCGTCATTTAAGGTAGATCCAAGTTCAGGCTCCCTATCATTTTTATTATAATGGTAGAAAAACTAAAACTATGACGTCGAGATTGTCTCAGGTTGGGGGGTTTGTAGAAATCTTGATTGATTACATTGTACAAAGAGCTAAATTATGGTACAATCATCAGTATGTTCCAAACATTGGTAGTTCCCCAAAGTTTCTCCCTGAGAGAGCAGGCTGCAAACACTTTAGAGCTTAGACTTCAATCCATCAGGGGGTGAGAGTTTGATACTTGAAAGACAACCACTGAACCACGGCGGCGACTTTAGTTTCAAACATCTTGTGGTCAACTCTACCAGTCACATGCTTTTGACACATTTTCCTCAGCCATCTTTGTCACTCTTTCACCGCAGCTTGAATATCACCTGTCTCAGATTTTCCATCACAGCTATTTCCGGCATCCCTCGGTTTACCTTATTCCTCACCACACGCCCCCATGCAGCGTGGAATGTAAATAAACCAACATGGAGAAGCCCCAGCTAGTACACACACACACACACACAAACAGATTTGTATGCGGTGACGAGTTCGACTGTGTTTCTATTTCTGGCCCGTTCGACTTCTTTGTAAGTCTGCTGCGCCGCCTTTAGAGCGTTTCTTGGTTGTAAAATAAAGGCTGCAGATACATGTACTTCTCCACAAAGATTTGTTAGCTCTCTCTGTTACAAGGTTTGCGTCTGAGTGTTTGTGTGTGTGTGTGTGTGTGTCGAGAGGGAGACAGAGATAACATTGTTCTCCCAGAAATCTATCAGCGCCAACAGGATTGCTTTTCCCCCCGCCTCGCTTTTTCCTGTGTTTCATTCCTGTTTCCATCTCCCCCGCCTCGTCTCTCTCTATCCACTGTTTCCACGTGCTTCCTCCCCCCTTTCTCCCCACCCTTTCCCATTTCTCTACCTCCTACTTCTCTCTTTCCATTACTCTCTTCTCTCAAGCTCTCCCCAAACAGAGCACCAGTTGCACTTTATAACATCTAGTTTAGCAGCTGCCCACCAAACACAAAGGCGCACTGGGAGACAACAGATAGCTGGGCTAACGTGTGTGTGTTTGTATGTGTGTGTGTGTGTGTGTGTGTGTGTGTGTATCGGCATGTCTGCGAAAGCTATCTTCTCTAAATGATACGCTGCCTCCTCTACCCCTGACAGAGAGAGAGATAGATATGAAGATGGCAGAGAAATGGGAGTTGAGACGGAGGTGGAGAGGCGGGAGACGAATGAGAAGAAGGGAGAGAGAAGGAGGAAAGAGAGAGACGAGGGGGGAAAGTGAGATGACGGAGGAAGATGTAGAGTAGGGGAAATGAGTGATAGAAAGTGAGAGAATAAAAAGGCATGTATAGGGATTAGGGGAGAGGGAGGACATTAGTTATGGCTGGTGCAGACAGGTGGGATCGAGGTAGGGCGCAGCAAGGTTGTACTTTGCATTTGTCAGTTCAACTGTTATACTGTATAATATATAATTTCCTCATTACAGGGGCAAATACATGCAGAGTACAACATATGGAAGGACAAGTAACCAGCCTGGGAGATTTGATGTATAGGCAAGTCAGTTCTTTTTATAAATAAATGAACCAACCTGCAGCACAAAATAGGTATAGCTTCTATGTTAAAGGATAACTCTGGTGTTATTCTACATGTTAGATCCCATGAAAAGACCAGAACCAACAATGTGTTAGTTTGTCTACCAATACTTCCTACCTTGTCTCTGGTACTCCACTGGTTTATACTGAAGATGTAAATCTTTAAAGCCTCCCTCCATGTGTTTTTCTTATTTGGATGGATCTCACTTGGATGCTAGGACATTCGCCATGCAGAATGATGTATGTGCAGAGTTTCACAATAGAAGGCTCAGGTGTCTTAAATCTGATTTTGAGAGGTGTAATAATAATAAAATAACATAATAATTAGTAGGGCTGACCCCGAATAGTCGAAGACTCGATGCTTCAATGGGCCGAGCCTGATTCGACTGTCAGTCTCACAGTCCCCATTCATAAACCTACCAACCTAGACGCTTATTTTTATTTCCATGAGGAAATTCAGGGGAATCCAATCACAGGTTTACTGACGGCTTTGGCAAGCCAGAGACTCTTTTGAATGTCGTTCAGAACTCTTCAAAGTAAAAGCTCTCAATAAACTTTCATAAAGCATAAAACATTGCTGCACTCATGCTTTTATTTTGGAGGCACAATCACTTAAGAGGAAGAGATTGTGTGAGTAACTGTATCTGTCATGACTGAGATCTATTTCAGCACCAGCCACTATGAATTTATTTATTTTTTATTTTTCTGCTTTCAAAGCAATCTGGCCGCGGGTCAGATATTATTGCCGCCCACTGCTGTAAATATATGCTGTAAATAAATATATAAAGCTTTATTCTTCTTACATATATATATATATATAAAAAGAATAAAGCTTTTAATAAATGTTTTTAAAGTGCATGAATAAATCCAAAATTGCAATCCTAAACCTGGGGCGTCAGTATGTGTGTGTGTCTGTTTGTAGTGGCAGGAGAGGAACACATGCTGAAGACACCAGCTTCTCCAGTTTTGTGTTGAGTCGTCTGCACCTAGCGGGACGTTTGGATCATTTATCACCATTGATGAACCACACAAAGAATATTATTTCGTTTTTAAATAGTAGGCTACTTGAAACCGCGGGTGGTTAACAACAAGCCTTTCAGCTGGAGATGTACAGTGTAAGTTAGACTGTCTAATGAATAAAGACTGTAGCTCTGCAGCTTCTCAAGATTAAAGCTGAGCTACCGTGTGTAACCCCCTCGCAATCACTGCGCACAAACACACACATGATTTGATTTATGATCAGTCGACTATAAGCAAGACTTGGCAATTCGGATTCGACTAAGTAAATCCTTAGTCGGGGACAGCCCCGGGATGTGTAACAGTGGGAATCGAATCCAGGTCTCCCACACCAGCCACTGCCCCATCGCCACTCCATTGCCATTGTGTAGTAGGGTACTAGTTTGGAAGCTAATCATGGTCCAAAACTAGAAAAAAGACTAGAAAAACAACACAGGGATTGTTTTCACCAATTTGCACAGATGTTTTGCTATTTGACAGTCATGAAGGAGCATAAACCTTATGACTAAGTAAATACCCAACAACACACTGAACGACTGGTCAGTAATGTCTGGATTTCTGGCGGTAGACAACCCCGCAAATCCCACATTTTCTTGTGCCAAAACAGACATCGGTGGACACCAGCAGCTCGCACTATTTATATGCAGTGACATTTGCGATGAAAAGGCCAGTTTGGGTGAGATCATGGATGGAGAGGCGTGCGCACTGCAGATTGTAGTAGTCTACGGAAGGAATTGGACGAATCACCACACTTCTGTCTCCCTCAAGTCAGTCAGCAGTGACTGGATCTGAAGACTTAAGATTAGACCTTTTACATATCAAACACTATGATTTTATCTGCCGACTGTCAAAACCAGCTGACCCAGACTGGAACAAACCCGGTTCAACCTGGTCCCAGAAGTCGTCACGCGCGAAATCAGGTTCATAACCGGCTCGTAATGTGTAATGTTACGGAAACGGACACAATGGACAGTTCACAAACACTGAAAATGGACTTTTGACATGAAAATGTTCTGTACTTGTATAGCACCTTTCTGGTCTTTTTGACCACTCAAAGCACTTTTACACTACATTCACTGAGCCTAAGTGCTCAAACAGAAACTAACATTCACACACATTCATTCACTGGTGGCAATTCAGGGTTCAATATTTTGCCCAACACATGCCCAACACATGCAGCCTGGAGGAGGATTGAACCGCTGACCTTCCGATTAGCGGGCAACCCATCCTACCTCCTGAGCCACAGCTGCCCCAAAAGTATTTTCATATTCATAGATTCTGGATTTTTTTATGAGGCTGAAGGAACAGATGTAATTTAAGAATTTCAGAGGAATAAGCTATATTACGCTTGTTGGTTTTGGTCTGTAAAGGGATTTGTTGCCAATAAGAAAATTACAGAATATCCTTTAAAACTGCATTAACATGGTTTAACAGTCTAAGTTTTTCAGGGTGGTCTAGGTCTAGGTAATATTTCAATTATAATATTTTAATGTAGGAGTTGCTAATCAATCTATCCAGGTTTGACCCGGTAGTCTAAACATCTTTCGACCTGAAAGTCATTCAAACATCTTAAATATCCTGCTGATCTTGTTACATAGACATGGCTGTATATGAAAAGGCCAAAACAAATATCACAATTATAAAAATACGACATACTGTCAGAAGAAAACACATTCTTCACAAAAACATTGTTGCTCTCAGATAGACCACAACTGAGTTTTTCATAAGCCCAAGGGTATGTTTACCTTTTTCTTTTTTCAACTATACAGAAACCGAAGTTCAGACATTGCATAATCAAATTGATGATCACCACACTGAGCTACATTCATAGATAAATTCATGATTTCTTCTTTGGATAGTTTGTGTATAAGTGAAGTTCGATAAAAATCAAATTTTTTTCAGTTGTTTCAGATCTCATATTGAGAAATTTAAAGCTGCATTCATTCATTCAACGTTTGGCCACTATATCACCACTACATCAAATAATATAATGTTGTTATGGCTAACATTTTAACAACCAACTGACACATCCAGCAGATACGGAGCAATGTTGTTGTGTAACATGTGACAAATATATGTTCTGACCTTTTAGCTCTGCTTTGGTCTCCACCAGCTCCTGAGTCAAATGTCTGGCTCTTTGGTTGCTAAATATTCTGCTTTCTTCACCAGCTAGCTTTTTAATGTTGGCCATCTGTCTTGGTGATGGGCAGGCAGCGTAACAGCCTGCTGCTGCTGAAAACAGTGTTGATGAGAGTGGTGAGACTAAACGTGCTCAGATGTGTTGGTTGCTAATTTTTTTGGGGTTCAGCTTCACAATAGGTAGAGTCAACTGATTCAATGAGTCAAAATTAGTTGCTGTTTTTCCTTCATTCAGACAACAGAACTGTGCAAAAGCTTGATTGTATTAAAGGAAACAGTACTCATTTACTGTCTGGGAAAATGTGTAAATGCAAAACTGCAGCATATTGTCTGCACTTGATTTATTATTCACTATTCAAATCCTTGAATATGTGCCTTAAATTTTACAAGCCGAGCCAGCTCAGCGACAGTGATTTATTGGATTAACTGCATTTATTCTGCTCTGAAATTCATTACTTAAATCTATGATGGGTTTAGGCTTTAAGTAATTATGTTGCAGGTACCTCCTGCAAGAAGTTAGTAAACCTTTCTAATTGCAGTATTGGATTGCTCATGCCTTGCTGCAAACCATTAACTAAATGTCTGAGGAGCCAGATATACGCTGTGAGGTAGTTAATTAGAATGGAGCAATGCCAGCGGTGAAGACATCCCATAATATAGCTATAATGCCTGAGAGATCTCGGCTCAACAAC
Source organism: Micropterus dolomieu (assembly GCF_021292245.1). Classification (NCBI taxonomy): domain Eukaryota; kingdom Metazoa; phylum Chordata; class Actinopteri; order Centrarchiformes; family Centrarchidae; genus Micropterus; species Micropterus dolomieu. The sequence goes on along the minus strand of NC_060161.1, from coordinate 1,216,038 downwards.
CTCTCTGACTGGAGGACAGCGGCTCAGTCTTCCAGCCGCATTTTCTGACGTCCGAGAAGCTGGACGACAGATTTTGAAAGCGCTGTAGCGAGGCGAGGAGACGATGCGCTTTTTGCTTCTTCATTCATCAATCCTTTCCAGCGGATTTTTGTCACAGCTTCACGATTTGCAAAATAATTTCCAATCTCAGCTGAAATTCGCCTCCCCTCAGTTTCTCGGCCTTTCTGTTCATTATTTACCCACCTGCATTTGCTCTCTTTCATCCCCTTGTCCTCCTCCATGCCTCCTATCTGTTTTCCTCTCTGTGCTCCTCCCTCCTCTATCTTTTCATCTCGATCCCCTTCTATCTCTTTATTTCTCTCTTTTCCTCCCATTCTCTCCAGTTGCCTCTTAAAAATTCCTTAACAGCGCTTTTTTTCCTTTCTTTTTCGGGAGGAAAGACGGAGATTGATGGAGTGAACAGCAATAAAGAGACAGGAGGAGACGGAGTAAGAGTGAGGGGGGATAATAGAGAGAAAGAGTGAAAGAGAAAAAAAGAGGAGAAGTGAAAAATCTCTGAGCCATAATCTTCACTCAGCCTGGAGAAGCTCTGCCAAGCTGACCACACACACACACACACACACACACACACACACACACACACACTCATTCTGTGTGGGCTAAGTTTAAGACAGAGTGGAAATCAATGCAACCACTACCACTATGCATGATAATGAGAAATACTGTGCCTATGTGTGTATATATGAGTGTATATGTGTGTGTGTGTGTGTGTGTGTGTGTGTGTGTGTGTGTGTGTGTGTGTGAGGCAGTATGACAGAAGATGTGTGTATAAAACCAGCATCTGTTTGCGTATGTGTGGATGCAAGTGGATATCTGCAGTGTGTGTATATGTGTGTGTGGTCTAATCCTAACTAAGCCTGTGGATGTGTGTCCGACTCTGATACAGAGTCATAGGCTGATTGGTGTATCTGCCTGGAGAATATGTGTGTGTGTGCGTGTGTGTGTGTGTGTGTGTGTGTGTGCGTACTGTGTGTGTACACCTCTATATTTGTGTTACAGCCTTGCTGGAGGTAAACTCAACTCCCTTAATGCAATGATGGAGAGTTCAGGTTCAACAAAAAGTCACTTTATTAAATGTGCCGGGAAAGGGCAGGGGCAGAAAGTGAAACTAAGCCTCTTCCTGGTCACGCTATCTTTGCTCGGGCGATTCAGGCAGATGTCGGCTCTGCCCGTCTGGGGAGGGGGAAACAGGAGCAGAGGAGGCAGAGGCGAGTTGGGGTGGAGTGGTTGGAGGTTAAAGACAGGGCCGTGTAACTACAAGCAGCACTAACCTGTCCAGATCCCGCGCTGGAAGCCGCAATACAAAATCGTTATTCCTAGTCACGCTGCAGGTTCCAAGAAATCCATACCACCATGGCTGAATCCTGACAGTTCATCAGCATTTATCCCTCACATTAGAGCTGTTGAATCACACAGATATAAGATGGTACAGTTAGGATGTCTGGCTGCCATATGGTGGAACTTGTCCTTATTTTTAACTCCTTTCATTCACGTATACTGTAGGCAACTATTTTGCATTACTAAAATATGTTTTAGGGGAAATCTTGATTGAATTATAATCCCCTTTAGACAGATCAGACAGAACATCAAAATTGTACGTATTTGCCAAATGTTCACTGCCAGAGTTTTCTGGCTGGTATTTTTTTTAAACAATACCTACATGTGGTGACAAAACTATGGTTAAATAGTGATGAAGCTTGAGGCACCAAAAAACAAAAAAGGAAACATTATGATCATGGTTAATTAATTACTAAAAATGTGAATGCTGCCTGCAGCTATTAAATGGGATGTCAAGAATACGACAGAATGAAGAGAATATTGTCTTTAACTAAACCTCATCAGTATAAAACATATGGCTTTGGAACATTAAAGATGATAACATCAATACGTGAAAAAATAATATCACCACCTAAGATGTGAATTACCTTAAACATACATGTTCAGCCAGACAAACTGTAATATATGGATACACTAAACTACGCTGTCCAGAAATGTAGTATTATTATTACATAGTAAAAGAATAGAACAAAAAAATTGGAATAATATAGGATAAGTGCCATACTGTGACAGAAATAAAGTGTTATGACATCAAGTTACACAAACGTCTTTCTAAAGCAAAGCGGTCCATGACTCAGATGAGAGGCGGTCAAGGGGACGTGGCAATCTTGGTTATATTAGATGAGCAAATATTATGGCCTATGTTAAGTAATGTTACACTGTTTTAAACTGTTGCAACGAGGAAAATCTAAAAAGCCTTTCAGCAAATTGGCAAGCCATTATCTAGTGAACAGATTATTAATTTTACAATAGTCTTAGTTATATATTTGATAACTAATGTCTTTATCAGAAAATGAGACAAAACGGCATACAAATATACTGTTGCGTGTCTAAGTGTGTGTATAATGTGTGAGAGGGTGTGTGTGTCTGTTTGCTTTGCATGAGTGTGTGGATTTGGGGTGTGTGAGTGTGATTTGTAAGAGTGTCTGTGTGTTAATTGGAGGGCTGTTGTCTAGAAAGATCATCCATTTGTCTCCATCTGGCCCTCTGGCTGAAGATACTTCGCTGCATTACACACACACAGACACACACACACACACACACACACGCTTACTAACATGCACGCGAATAGTACATACACTCGGCACCGGTGTTCACACGGAGTGCCAAGATCCTCACCCGCCACACTTGAAACATTTTTTGAAGACTACAATACTGACAACATTTTATCAAAGTCGCCACTCAAATCCATTTTAATCTACATCTTCAATCAGTGTGGTTCTCTATTGTTTCCAGGTTTTGTTGTCTGCAGGATGAAAGTCTTTAATGTCGACTGTAAAGTGGAGGTGGAGGGCTCACAGCAGAGCCCACAGGCTCATTTTGGAGCTTATTCGCCTCTCATTTATTTAGAGATGGAAAGGTGATGCTCAGCCTCTCTCTCCATTAAAAACAACCTCTTTCTTTCATCCAGTGTGAGCAATGAAGTCTCAGTCTAACATGAAATAACCGCAGTAATTGTGAGAGATGAGTCTTAGGTTGAAGCTTTAGATATGAGGGCTTTCCTGTGTGTGTGTCTTGGTGTCTTGTCTAATTTGAACAATGTTTATTCATAGGATTAGACTGTTTGGCTAGAATGTGGGTCGTGTTCACGAAACATCATGGCAAACACTCTTGAAAGTGATGCAATATTAATGTCAATATGCCGTCTCATTTTCATCACATCATGGCAGACATGGTGGGACTTCTTAAAGGGCCAGATTCAAGAAAAGTCGACCACTCATTTGAGATGGACTTGCAAGCAAGAGTGTAACAACGTCTTTTGAAAATGAATGTCAAAGCACAACTTGTATAGGGGAACTCCCATCAAGTGGCACACTCAAACTGCTTGCAACTCAGACTCAGTGGCAAGGGGTCATGAGTAGAAATTTCTTTAAAGAATCACAAGCCAAAAAGGTTTTAAACAAGTGGTTTGTTGGCAGTGTTCATGTGGGAAGTCAGCAAGGCATCGTGTCCTTTTAGCTGCTCTAATTCACACAGGGGTCCCTGCATAGAGTGACATGTACCATAGTACAGCGGACGATAGAAAAAGTGAATAGTAAAGCAAAGAGCACAGCACGGACACTGTGTAATACACAAACAGAATAATGTAGATTAGCACAAAAGAGCAGACAAAAGCATCACCAAATCCATCTTTGCGATCATTGTTGAAACACAATTGCCAATGAATTTGTATAATGTTTAATTCTTCAGGCAAGATTTAGTGACTGCAGGATAGAAAAAGGAGCTATCAAAGCAATACACATATCAGATGCAAGAAGCTGAGCATCAAAGTGACCAAGAATTACTTTTGTTTTCACTGTTTAAGCTTCATCTGACTGGATGGATGATCGATTATATCTTCCATATAATAAGAGTTCACACGGAGAACGAAAATCGCCATTAAAAAGTAGCTGGCATTAAACACAACTTTGCAATCTGGTTGGTATCCGGCCCTGTGTGGGAGCAAGCTGAGGCACAACAACACACAATGGAGTTCAACCCATATGGTGTCAGAAGGCTGATATAAATGTTTTCAAACCAAAGCCACCAACAGCAGATATACACTGTTTTTAACTATTTTTTATCTGAGCTGCCACAATTAGTTTCTCCATTAATCAAATAGTTGTGTGGTAAATAAAACAAAGAAATGCCCAACAGAGAAGTCCAGAGTACAAAGTGACTTATTTAGATTTCTTGTTTTGTCTGACCAACAGTCAAACCCCCTGTTGAAATTAACCCCTGCTGGATGATGGATGTTATTAGCTGTTACAGGGCTCCTGTTAGAGAGCACAGAGTCACTAGTAGTGGTTCAAACTTCTTTACTGATCATTGTAGGGAGTTAACATGTCACAGGCAGTCACGCTGTACATGAGTAGTAATGGCAACAGTTTCTGCAATAAAACACAGAGTGGTGTGATGCATAACCATCACACCACTTAAATCAATTATCATCATATTGATTAAATTAAATAAAGATCTTCCCAATTCAGATACATAAACTGTGGCTTACATCAGCTAGGAGCATGAACTCACATGAGAACACTAGCTAGCAAGCCATGCAAACACATGGAGCAGAAACAAGAGGTAAACACACAACACTGAGCACACTTCTACCAACTACAGACGAGTTAAGAAGAGGTCAAGCTGGAGACGTGAATCCAACGAGGAAGTCCCTTAAACCTGCATTCTATTGAACGGCCAGCAGGGGGCGACTCTTCTAGTTGCAAAAAGAAGTCCGGCTCCATTAGAAATAATAGTAAAATGATCCTACTTCTCACCTGAATAATTACCTCATTAAACACTTTCCTAAAGAGTTTATGGTCTCAATCGCTAGTTTCACGTCTTCTTCAATGCAGCATGACGTTCATTTAGTAAATTATGGTCCCATTTAGAGGAAAATAGACCATAAAGCAGAGTATGCTTCAGGGCGTATGCTTCGTTTATGATTGACAAGTCATTTCCATGGCAACCTGTCAAACAGGCAAGAGTGACTCGTGTCCACGGCACTGTGTAAATTTAACCAGCGCCGTTAAAAAAGCTTATTAGGAGTTGGCTGTTCACTTTCTCTGGTGAGTACATTTAGTTTTAAGCCTGTTGTTTGCTAGACAAAATTGTCAGCCCTGTTAAAATGACAGTTAACGTGAATTACAGATGCACTTAGCTAAGCAAGCTAACTAGCTCCACATGGAGCCGTTCGCTCTACCGTCTCGTCCGAATATGGTCACGTTCGGTGCCAGTGGTTGCAAAAACTCAACATGGCGGCGCCCTAACGGCCAAACTCGAGGCTTCAAATTGGCAGTCCACGAACCAACGGGTGACTTGACTATGGCAGAGGTTAATCCACCATAACAACAGCTGTGTAAATATAAAGCCTGACTTACATCGTCTCTGACTGTTTCAGGCAACCGCCGTAATGGAATGAAATATGTAATGGACAGCTCCAGCTAGCGTACGTCATTGGCGTAATCGCTGAGTAAATACATAACATAATCCGTCCTGTTTCTTTACGTGAGGAATTCACAACACCCCCCCAAATATTTAGTTTCATCATAGAAAACTAACAACAAAGTAGCATGTTCAGATAATGTTTAGCATTTTTGACTGAAAAATTACTAAGTTTCTTATCAAATTTGTAAATTTCAGTTGATCAACTAATAATAAATCATTTTATTGGTTGACCTCTTAACTTTAATGCAAAAATTACAATTTCCCAGTGTTTTCTAAAGATTTATATTCTTATTAGTAAGGAAAATGCTCTGAAGCGACATCAGATACTTCTGAAAAAAAGTGCACATGAAATTATGGTTGTTGGAACAGACATGTCATATGACGAATTTATCTACTTGTCTTAGTTAATAAATGCAAGAACATTTCAGACCGACACCCCTCCATACATACTTTTTTTAAACAAATTTAAAAACTGAAGGAGACAGAGAAGTGGGAGCAAAAGCCTGTGTAATTAACCCACAAAGTACACTATCAGCTTCAAAAATCCTCTTTACTTCCTCCTCCATCCTTCCCTCTATCTTTCTATCTTCCTTTCTTGCTGTCTCTCTGAAGTCCAGTTGCTAATTAAAGCAGCACATAATGAGAGAGCAGAGGAGGAGGAGGAGGAGGAGGAAAGGGGAGGGTCAGAGGGAGAGACGGAGAAGAAAGGAGTCATGATTCGGGGATGTCACATTCCTATCAAAGGAACTTGTTCTTCAGACATGCAACTCATTTCCTCTTCCACTGAACTGTCGCTGGATTTTCTTTTGTATTCGCTTACTTGTGATAAAATAACTCAAACTTTAAAATGCACAGATTTGGTCGCTGTTTCATTAAGTGGGCTCTGATAAGGAGAAGCAGCTGATGCCTATGGGGTGTTAATTAAGGCAAGTTTCAAAAGTTAAAGACATGTAACATGCAGCCTAAGGACCTCCCCGGAGATGGCAAGTCAACGTTTCAAAATCCGGCCATTTTAAATGAGCTGTGTGAGAAAAGGTGCCTGGCGGGGGGACACCTATGTGCATACTGCTGCGGTATATTTGAAATTCATTATTAAACTGTAGGTGTAACAGAAATATGGTGGTAGTTCCTGCCTACCAGATATGAGCTGAATGAAAATTGAAAGTGTAAAAGGATTAAGAATCAGTCTCTGGTTCCATGGATGCTTTGCTTCACTGTGTCCATTTTGCATCTCTTTGTAATAGTTTTGCGTCTCTTTGTAGTCGTTTGCATTTCTTTGTAGTGGTTTTGCTTCTCTTAGTAGTCGTTTTGCATCTTTTTGTAGTTGTTTTGAATCCTTGTAGTTTGTTTGCATCTCTTTGTAGTTGATTTGCACCTTTGTGTAGTTGTTTTGCATCCCTTTGTAATCATTTTGCGTCTCTTTGTAGTCGGTTTACATCTCATTGTTTCCATTTTGCATCTCTTTATGTTGTTTAGCATCTGTTTGTAGTCATTTTGCATCTTTTTGTGGCCGTTTAGCTTCTCTTTGTAGTCATTTTGCATGTCTTTGTGGTCTTTCTGCGTCTCTTCGTGGCCATTTTTCATCTCTTTCAGAGACGTCTTTGGTAGGCCCATTCAGTAAACCATCCATAGATGTGAACCACAAAGAGGTCCTTTGCGGTCTCGGTTCAAGTGAAAAAAATATTGTCTTGGGGTGATTTTTGACTCGGCCTTGTCTCTGCTGTATGGCTGATGATGAAATGACTTGAAAGATGAGAGACAGACAAAGAAAGACAGAGATATGGAGAGGCAACCAGAAGAGACAGAAGCAGAACAAGACAAAGATAGGAGACAGAGGGAGATGCATAGGCAATAAGGAGAATGTTATCCTGCATCATTACTTTAACACCCATTCTCCCTCTAAAGTCTCATCTTCTCTTTTTATTATTCGCGCTCCCTCTCATCTTTTCTTTCTATTATTCATCTTCTCTCTTCCTGTCTCTATCATTAGTTTTTATCTCTCTGTCTTTCTCGCTTTCTGTTGTTCAGACACTCAGACAAATGAGCCATGAAATACTTGCCATCAAGACACAGAGAGAGTATGTGAGTGTGTATATGTGTGTGTGGGTGGCAGGCTGTGCACATGCATGTGTGTGCTCATTTTGACTTTGGCTTTGAAGTCTGTCAGGTCTACTCGCTGCTCTGGAAGGTAGCCCACCTGTGTTCGATCTGACTTTTGTGATCCAAAAAATAATTTGGCAGGCACAAGATCTAATTGGCTGCTAAAAATTGGAAATTCAATGGCTGCTGCACAGCTGACCAGCCAAGGAGAAAGGATGTTTCATGGAGAACTCAGCCAGAAATTTCACGAGCAAATTCACCAAATTGAAGCACAACGGCAAAGAATGGGCACTACCGTTTGTTACAGTCCAATGGTAAAGATGTAATAAGTAAGATCTCTGAACAGCTCAAACATTATCTAAACCAGGTGCTAAGACCTCTAATTTATAGTACTGTCTCTACTCTCTATTTATTTGGCTTACTTATTTCATGCAGGGGTTAAATTCCCGTCACAGACCTGCAAATAATGTTCATCTTTTCATTACCCAAAACCAACATCTTTCCTTAAACCTAGCCAAATGTTATAGTTGACCAACTGTAACCGTTTTTGCCATCTTTCCTTAAACTTAACTATACCGTAGTTGCCTTGTGCAGATATTGTAGAAGGCGAATATTTACCAAACATTATCAGTGACATAAACTGGGTAAGTTTTCTTGGGAAGAGCTTTGTGATGTGTAACTAATTAAAGTGAAATAAGTAACTTCATGATCTGCTGGTCAAAAGTTGTGATCTAGTCGTCTTAAAACTACCCAGCTTTAGGCTAAATGCCCATTGACCTGCAAATGACCGAATGAATGGTTACTGGGATATTGCTGTTTATTAATGGCTGCTACAGATTGTGCCATGGACCTGTTGATGTTGTAGCAATTACCTGGTTCTTGACAGAGGTCAGTCGAAGCTCTAAATGACGTAATGTCCCATCAAGATAATTAGGTTAGCTTGTTCCAATTAACCAGGCACAGAAGGGACGAAACGCTGATCTGACCAGAGGACAGCAGCCCAATAAACACTGTAGGAAAACAGCAGTGATGGAAACTAAGTACATTTACTCAAGTACAATTTTGAGGTACCTAATGTATCATTATGGATAAAGATACAACTTTATTGATCTCTTGGTGAAATTCACAAGCTACCCGGCAGTATATAAAGTAAAAAAATAACTCCACCTATACCAGCCACAACAATAAAGTAAAGCTGTACTTTTAGCTAATGAGTGTATTTCTTCACTACATACGTAAAAGATGTGAGTACTTATTCCACAACTGGAAAACAGCCTAAAAAGCAAAGTTTAAGGAGAAAAAAAACTGTGAAACCAAGTCTAGCAACATATTTGACTGTTTATGCACAATTTGTCACTCAAATTTCCGTCATCTGCGTTTTATAAATTGCTCTTCGGATGTGCTATTGTCAAACATAGTCAGAACCATCAGTTTAAATTTGTTTGCAGCACAGCCCCGTACCAAATGTTACCCATTCTCACCCTCTTTACACAACCCAACTTTGTAAAATATGCATAAAATTCTGCATTAACCCAGAGGCACTGCCATATGTTTGATCTCTCACTTCTTTAGGCTCCAGCCCACATTCACACACAACATCTTCCCTTGAGTTTGAGCAAGCGTGGGTCTGAAGAAGTTCTCGTCCTTTTAACATGCTGTCATGAGCCACCGCTCCTTACAGAGAGAGAAACACACATCACTTCTTGACCTTTAACAAGCCTTTTTTCATGTATCACTGTGTTCATGTTGTGCACCTTTAATGTTGCACTTCAGCTCACTGTGGGATGAATGATGTCTTTCCAGTTGAAAGGGAAATTGTAAGAATGGTTTCAGAATCATTTTCAGCTACCAGCTGGGCAAGTTTTACACAAATGCAAAAGTCTTTGTTGTCACGTCATCATGCTTTTTATGTTATCTGTGTGCAAGTGTAATAACCGACTGCATCAGCATCCCTGATAAACAATCAATTAATGGCTCTTTTAGTGCGAATGGAAAGAGGCTAATAAATTAATTTCCCCACATGTAGCTACGTGGATGTGATTATGGTAGGCAATGCTAGCCACATACAGCAGCTAGAACGACAGCATCTAATATATTCTTACGCTCCTGGCTATGTACAAACAAGCTGCATCCTTGAGCATGGTTGTGTTGATTTGCAAGACAAAAGGCATTGAGGCATCAATAAAAGTTTTAAAATGTCAATATTACATCTTGTTTTTGCAGCATTTTGACCACTACAGTTTGATGTGTTGATAGAACCTGCTTCACAGTGAAATACAGTTATTGAAATGCTGCAGATTTACGTAACCTAGACATAAAAAAAACTTACTTTTCAACCAAATTTGACCCAGTTTTCACCTTGATGCCTAGTTATGCTCACTGGGTAGTGTCAGCTTACAGAAACAGACAATAAGTTTGTTAGTTCATGCTAATAAAAGCTTCTCCTTCTTCTATCTGCTTCAGTTTGCCTTTAAGAAAATACTAGCCCCCAGCTGTCACGCACAGTCAGTCAGTGCTGGTGCAAGCAACAAAATTCAGCAACAAAAAAAGAAGGTCTAGAGGAGAAAACCTCACTGCAGCCTGAGCCTCTGCCTGTCTTTGTTGCAGTCCCCCAGCACACAACTCTGGCTCCACCAACATGCTTTGACTCTGACAACATTTTATAAATGTGAAGTGATCCAGGAGGTCCCCTGCGCGTACAAACTGGAGAGTTGTTTCGGCTAACTGAAATGCAGCAACTCCAACGGCTGAGTGAGCAGGACTGCTCTCCCCAGAGACAAAGACTTGAAAAGCAGCCAAACTCACCGTGTAGCTCTTGCACCATCAGCTCATGTGAGAATATGTCAGCAACTAACCTAACTTACCTATAGTGATAAACAGAACATTATTAAGATAGACCGATGACTAATACATAAGGTTGAAAAGCTGGAAAGTGTACCTTGCCCTGCCCTTTAAGCTTTGATTGTTTTTGCTGGTTGTTCACATGCAGATCTAAATTTGACTTTAATTATTCACCATGTTTGTAATAAAGCCCTTCTAGGACACAGTAATTAAAATTTCAACTATCATAAGAATCTTTTCAGCTATTATTAGCAGGGAAATAATGCACGTTGTACCTCTAATGAAGCACATACTTGAAATAATGAATCGGTCATTAAGGTAACTGTGGATGCAAACATGAGACCAGGTAGCCGGGCACTCTGTATATGTTTGTCCCTTAAATTCAGTATTTCAAATCTTTGAATTACTTAATTAATTCATCATAAATAGCAAATTGTGTTTCTAGTTGCTTCATTTGCCTCGTCTTTCTCAAAGAGGGTAGCAACAGAGTCCAACCGACTTTTTAAACCAGCATCTGCTCCACGATGCATTTTTTCTCTCTCGTTATGTTAGATTTCATTGATTGATTAAGCAGATAGTTTCATCCAAAGCAGCTTCTAATGAGCCAATTCAAACTGGACAGGAATAAGATAAGATCTAGATTTCATGAAAAATTGCATCAATTGCAAAAGTGCATAATTTTCAAACAAACAGTGTGTTCAGTGCTGCAGAACAAGTGCTGAGTCTCGTCTTTCTGAGATGAATACAGGGATTTTCTGTTAATATTTATGAACATACTACCACACGTTTACCTGTACATTAGTGGCACAGTGTTCCCCATTAGTTACTGCCTTTGTTATCTGCTTGCCTCATTTTAACAAACACAACATGCCTCAGTTTCTATAACCGGTTCCTTCAGTTTCCAGTCATGTCTATGTAAGTCTGTCTGTTCAGCTGAGAGGAGGAAGGGTCGTTCTGTTCTTGACCTAAATCCAATTTCCAGTAAATGAACAAGAGACGACGCATTTGCCCAACTAACGGACCTTGCAAAGTACCAATCAATTTAACCCACTCAGAGAAAATTAAAGAAATTAATATTTTTACATCTACTTTGGGCAAATCGAGCTGCTGTAGGTTTCAGAGTCTGTAACAGTTTATAAACCAAAGTACAAGATAACAGTTGTTTCCTCCATTTGCTATAATGTGGAAGTCTGGATGTCTTCACAATAAATTAATAAACTCTTATTTCCCCCTGGAAGACCAGAACAGCCCACTAATATAATATAATATAATAGTTCCTTTTATCAGAGTTGAATGGTGCATTTGGTAAAATGTAAGAAGGCGGTGGTGGGAAGGTCAACTACATGTTTTCTTGTCCTTTCAATTAGAAGAATGCACTTTTTCTGATTGGATGTTGGCTACTAAACACACATAAACATACACACACACACACACACACACACACACACACACACACACATTTCATTTCACTTCATTTCCCTTTTAATTTAAACCTCTATTGTCCCAGAAGGGATTTTGTTTGTTTGGTTTTAAACGGGATTTACAATGAAAAACATGTAATAATAAAAACAATTAAACAAAATAATAAAACACACGGAAAATTACAGCAGCATGTAATATACAGGCAAAAATAACAAACAATAGCTCCAGTGTCAAAAGCTCCATATAGTCCTATAAAAAGTTAATTATCAGTAGAAAATATGATGTTCTGGCGCAGATAAATGGCTACATTGTTTTGTATGCAGATTAAGCAATGCCATTGCAGTGGGGATAAAGTAATCCCATATTCGTTTACTCTTGAATTTTGGCACGCTGAGATGTTACTCAGAGGGCTCACACAGCCTTAGAGGGGGCAGACCTGGGCAGCCAGGAGCAGCATCAGCTTTCCTCGCCATATGCTTCTCAAAGGTTGAGTCAGTTTTTCCTGCTGCTCACTAATCTGGTTTTATAAGACTGATGCAATTCAAAATGTTTAACGATATGCAATGAAACATGTGCAACAAATGCTGCAGTCTGCATGACTGAGTGTGTTTTCCTTAACACACAGTTTGCAATCAACAGATATTTGCTGTTGTCCACCATTTCAATTTTCTTGCCTTTCATCACAGTAGGTTTCAGAAAAGGCTGTGACCTTGTCGTCAGTTTTTATAGCAACACAGTGATGAATCTGCCATGTGGGCACAACGTGATATAAAGGACGTGTCTATTTTCTCTCTTTTGCAAAAGATTAAAAATGACCTAACTTGACCCCCAAACTTGATAAAAACGTCTATCTACATACTGACTGCGGTTAGTCATTAGTGTTAAGAAAGTACAAGCTTGGAGAAAGAACATAACCCTGAGGGAGACGGAGGAAAAGAGATCTGTCAGTAAGAAAGTCATTTACAGGAGCTGCTCTGCGAGCGTGTTAGGCTGGAAAAAAGCTGCAGAGGAGCTTCACTTCACAAGTCTTCACACTTCAGACTTATCAAGACAGTTATAAGACATTGGAAATCAAATTAGCTACAGCCGACAGCTTTGTTTCAGCAAAAGTAATACATTTCAAGATTCTGAGCTGAGCGAGACATCCTTAAATGGAGATTATTTTATGCTTTTCCTCTCTTTTATCATGTTATTCCTTCAGTCTCAAGTAAAAATGCAAAGTCAAAATGAAACACCCACTTCTGCTAATTGGGTGTTAACACCAAACTCTGCAGCACTAAGCACGTTTTAGCGTCTTTACGATCACTGTCTCGGGTTTCCAGCTGAACATGGGCTGCGGCAGCAAGCAAAATACGCACGCCAACTGCCTGCATTAAACAGCGGAGACCTGAAGTAAACAAGTGTATGGTGAGGAAAGAAAGACTCAACCAGAGCTAAAAGGAGATTTAATTTTGAACTTAGATGAGATCAGGTGGACAGAAACATGACTTCAATGTGATTCTCGTGTTGCTCCGTGCTGATGAAATGTCAGGTTTGTTTTTCTGTGTTTCAGTTTTCGAGTTTTTTTGCCCCCCTAGAAGTCAACAGTTGCTTAAAGAGGTGGTATTATGCTTTTTGGCTTTTCCCCTCTCCTTTATTGAGTTATATATCTTTTTTGTGCATGTAACTGGTTTGCAAAGTGAAAAAGCCCAAAGTCCAGCCCAAAGGGAGTTCCCATCTCCCACAGAAAGCTCTGCTCTGAACCGCCTGAAAACAGCTCGTTTGTAGTCCAGCCCTTCACTTCCTTTACTTGTGACGTCACAATGAAAACACGTCATTAAGCTTGCCAAGCGGCTAGCGGGGTCAGGCACGCCCTCAAACCAAGCTAGTCTGAGCGGAGGCTTGACTGTTACAGCTGTACCTGCTTCCGGGTACTATTTTTCGTAGCCGCCCCGTCACAGAGCCCTCTGCTCCCGCCGTCACACAGACCAGCTGGAAGGTTTTCATACCGCTTATCTGTCTTTACATTCTGAGCAATGTTGAAACGTTTTAACCGTAGATATATTTTAAGAGCTGGTGTGTGTGTCGGATTGAACATCTCGGCAGATGTGTGTGGCGTTGCCATGATGACAAGCTACGTACTATCTTTGGGTACTATCTGCAATGGAAAACAGAGCAGGGCCGAGTAGAGTCGAGTCTATCGATTTGCGCTATGGTAGCATTTTTCGGCAAGGCAGCATAGATCGTCAGAACTAATGGTAAGATGTGGAACAATGATGTTGTGTGGTGGCTTTGATTTGGATCACAATACCTTGTTTCTTACGACCCGCCCTTCTCTGCTTCTGATTGGCTAGTAGGAAAATGTGCAACTAACCAACAATGATTTTGTACAACTAAGATGCATCACTCTGTAGCTCAAGAGCGGAGCGTACAACACATAGGGTGAAAAGAGAAGCTGCAGCAATGTGCAGTATGGGAAAAATAAGGTGTTTTTTGAAATTAAACCATGTAAACCTGTTCTGGTACAACCCCTAAATAAGATTTTGAACCTGAAAATTAGCATAATACCACCTCTTTAATTAAAATAGTGAGTAATGTTACCACTTAAGAAGTTTTAGATTACTGGTAGCAGGTGTGTTTTTGTTACCAGTAAATGTCCCACAAGTGTGTCAACATGTTGTTTACCAGTTTTTTGTTTTCTTTTACCAGTTAACATCATTTTTGACTTTTTTTTCATTGTATTCTAGATAAGTTAAAAGGGATTTGCTTGCAACAAATGTCATGTCAAGTCAGCTTTACAACAGATGAGTGACAGTCATTTTCTTATTCAAACAAACAACAAATTAAATTAATGCTCTCTAAACCTGCAAGAACGCGCCACTGGCAGGCCTGTTATTTGTCTTTGTGTTTGACTTTCAAACTGAAACTTAATATGGCAGCTCGACCACTATGAACGAGACCCGAATCTGTACTACGTATACCACGTACTAAACATCTTAGCCTACTGGTTCAATCAAACTCAGACTGAGATGACACTGCCAATGAAGATATTGCTTAACATTAAATACTTATTATATTGTTTTCCAATTTATTTCTGGAGCTGTCTCAACCACCACCCACAATTTCTTCTATTTTTTTCCAGCTTTGAGCAGCTCATCCATTTCCTTTGTGCAGTGCAATGTGGGAGAATATTGTTCATCAACAGCAACAACACTCAAAAATCAACCGTATTTGTTCTGCACACTCTCCGGTTTATATTTCAATTTGTCATCAGTGTAAAATGTGCTCAAATCCTGCTTAAAATTCATTTTTGACACCTCGTGTCAAATTTGTCCTTATTTCTAAGTAAATTAGGGCTGGAACTAACAATTTTATATTTAATTCATCTTATGATTGTTTTTACTTTTTTGATTAAGCATTTCATCGTCAAGTCTATAAAAAGGGCCAAATTCAATTTGCTTGTTTTGTCCAACCAGAAAGAAAAAACCCAAATGTATTCAATTTACAATAATATAAAAGTGATAAAAGCAACAAATCCTCAGATCTGAGCAACTGGAAACAATAAATGATGACAGTTTTCCCTGATACCTTCATACCTTTAAAGACTAATCAATTATGGAAATTGCTGTGGATTCATTTTCTGTTAATTGACCAGTCAGTTAATTAAATAGTTGACTCAGCAGTAAAATACACTTTAAACATAAAGTGGCAGTGGAGTTGCGAGACTTATGCTTCATATCACATATTCAGTCTCACACCTGTAGTTTAAACACTTGTTCAAAACGTTTTGGAGACTGGAAGCAGAGGCTAGACATCAGAGTCATGTAAAATCCAAGGAATGTTAAAATAAAGGGCAACTGTTATTAACTGAAGATACTTGAAGACGTTTCGCCTCTCATCCATGATGCTTCTTCTAGCAGGGAATCCATTTAACCTCTTTGTGGTCGTTATCAAGGTGATGGATGCCGCTTGGTTTGTTAGTGCTCCTGGCAGTTGTAAAGACAGTCCCTCTGGTCATTAGTCACGTGAAGTCTGAACGACCGTCGTTACCATTGTCGAATGAGGCCAAACGTGAGAGTTTGTTCGCTCTCCTGGGAAGAGATGAAAGGACAGCATTGTAAAGTGGGGGGATAAGTTATGTCTTCGCGATGGTCTATTCTGGTGTAAATTGCCTCTTTCACTCCTCCTTCGAACTGGTCCAAAATATGTACATGGTTGTCATTGAAAGAGTGTTGCTTGTCCGGTAAACTGTTGAGTCTTGACCTGAGGCCCTTCTGTGTTGAGCCACGCATTTGTGAAGTGTTTGTGTGCATTCGTCACTGCATTGAGATTAATCAAGTAACATGTATCCTTATGTCGTTTAACACATCTCAGCTCCTTGTAAGCTGTTGTGTTTCAGAATAAAATCTTGTGAGAAAAAAAAATGAGCTTGCAAGATGTAGTTTGGCTTTGGGAGGTTATTTTTTTTGCCTCACAGCCAAGCATCTGAGAGAGATTGTCCTGTGGGGTTTTGAAAAATTCATTCTCACTATGGGTCAGGCAATTTCCTAAACTCCAACAAAGCTTTCACTCAGCTAAAGTAAAAAAAAAAAGAATGAGATTTTCACATGGCAACAAGAAAATACATCCTCTTATTATTATTTTGTTTTTTGTGTGTTGCAGTATACCAAAAGCTTCTAAACTGTAATGTGTTTTAATTTGAGTTTACTGAGCAACAATTTCCAAGCAATCCAGTGAGCCATGTTTAATGGACATCAAAAGCCATCTTTAGTGGGCTAATGCAACCCAACGACATCTTTAATGACATAATGCAAGCCAATGCCGTCTTTGATTAAATAATGCAAATGTAATGTTTCGTTCTGTAATAGAATAATGTAACATAAATTCGTTACTTAATGGGATTATGGTAGCTGCAGTAATCACTTGTCTGATGAGCTAATGCTGACTGAAGGAGGAGATCCCTGCGGTAATGGCCGGGGATGGCGGCTGTTCTGGGACCGTGAGGGATTAAACAAGGTTGTCTGTGTTTCCCCTCTCCTTTTGTCACTGTCTTTCTGTTTGTCTCCATCTGTCCTCTGTCACATTTTCAGTCTGCCTCGCTCGCTGTTTGTCTTTCTGTCTCTGGACAACCCCCCCCCTCGTCCTCTCCCTCGGTCTGTCTCCTAATGGCTGCAGAGTTCAGGAAGCTTCTCAACTGCGACTTTTTTTAGAAGCAAAAAGTAGGAAATTTCCAACATATTCAAACTGTCACACACACACACACATTCAGTGCCCGGGCCTCCACTGAAGGTCATGTCACAGATTGAATGTTCCCTACTTTTAAAGATAAATCAATCCTCCATTAATGGAGATGGTGTGTGTGTGTGTGTGTAAGCCTAAAAGTTAAATCCTGCATTACTACATCTGTGAATGTCTGTGTGGGCTTAAGATACACTGCTGTATGTGGCTTAGCAGAAATGTGTGTGTTTGTTTTTTGTGTGCGTATCAGGGTATATGCGCGTGTTCACTCAGACACTCAGATTGCTGATCAATAGCTGTGATTGAAGGGCCCATTAGCCATCGGAAGCAAAAGAGACAGCATCACTCCACATGACAAGCTCTATGGGAACGAACAAACGAACACACACACACACACTATACAACAGGCAACAAATTAAAAGCTTGATTATTATGAATATACATTCACCATAAATACATTTTATGACCCTACTGGATATGACTCTTCCACCTACACACCAGGATTTTCTTACACACACGTTTTGTTTTGTTTTGTTTTTACAACCATCTCTAAGAGTCATGATTTATATTCACACAACAGCAACATTGTATTGATCTGCTCTGACGTAAGCTGCAAACATTAGCATGTGTAACTTCCTACCTACAGTAAAGAAGTGAGCGTTAATCACAAAGCCAAGGGGCACATTGTTAGTTAACTACATTGCTACATTGACAGTGTGGAAGCTGGACGCTATCGGAGTTTAGGGTAACGTTAGCAGCTCTGTTCAGATCTTTATTGTATTTGGGGTTAACACTCCAGCATACCCCATCTGTTACTGTGTTTAGGAACCTTTTGACAAAATTATCGTCAGCTGGAAACATCCTTTCACACTCAGGCGTCTTCCATTTATCAGCCACCCAAAGTCTCTCATTAGCTTCAAATACGGATGAATTGCATCTTTTCCCCCCCAAGAATAACCAGGACTGTTTGAAAATGAAGATTTATTCGATAATAGCTTGACAGGAGTAGCAACAGTTTCGAAAGGCAGTAGTTAGACGAATGAAGATAAACATGAAGACATGATGTGAAAGGTTTCTACCCGATTTCTGTGATAGGTCATAAGTTGTACTTGCTTTACTCTAAATAATGTCATAAACATACTAATTGTTGTCCTGTGAACAGGAATGAAACTTGCTTCAACCATACAGTGTACAAAACAGAAACCTTTTGGTTTCTAAACAGATGATTTGGTCATTAGCCAGTTCCAGAGCCAGGAAATCCAGATTAAGCGGTCTACTTATTAAATTGTGAGTTAGCTTAATGTCCTCGGTTTTATTAAAAACCATATCAGAAATGGGAGAAAACTGGATTAAAAAAGTAAAATAGGTCAAGCAACATCTCTGTAGTAACATCTCTGTGTTTGTTTTACCTTTTTCCTTGATCAGGGAGACTGTTTCAGCTTGTGTTTTCTTACCTTATACCTTTTTGCAGCATAAAACTAATAAAAACTTTTGGATATCTGAGGACATAAGCTCTGGGTTAAAACAAATTCAGGGAAGAGATTAAGAACCATGCATCTCGTTGATGGTACAATGATTCTCAAGATCACCACAAAAAGACTCAATACAAGATGTGAGATTTCCTATTGACACCCTCTTTTCTTTCCCTTTCCCCTTTTCTTCCTTTGATCCATCTCTTTTTCTTCCTCTATGTAGGAGGAAGGGGACTCCAGTCTCTACTGCGAGCTGTGCGATAAGCAGTACGTGAGACACCAACAGTACGACAATCACATCAACTCCTACGACCACCACCACAAGCAGGTGAGTCACACCACCTTAACAAGGCACCCACAGGTCTGGTACATCCTGCCACACAACACCTTAAACACTCCTGGGGCCTGTACCACGAAGCGAGTTCAAACCCAGGCAAAAGGTGGGGCAGAACATGACTACAGTCTCTGTAGTAGGCCTAAGAAAGCCATACTAACCTAAAATAAATACCCTACGTTAATATTAAAATTTAGATTTATTTTTCTTTACCAAACTGCTCATAATATTCATCCTCACATAAGAAAAATAAAACCCATTTATATTAAACACATTTCAAAGCAGTAAGTAGGCTTATCCTGCTGTACTGTAAAAACCTGTAGGCAACAATAGCCTAAGGCTTTTAACCAGTCTCTGCAGGATTATATCGCTATAGTCAAGAGTTTTTCCACATCATCGCTGCAAACATAAAGCTGCCTATTGGCTAAAACAGTCTGTGGGATTTCCTACAGATGGTGATGTCATTTTCCAAGAGAGCTGATTGGTCAGTAGGCGGCGTTTTCACAGAGTTGATCTCTTATCAGGCACATAACCTGCTCCGGAGCAGGTCAGCCGTTCAGCATAAGTTACCATGGAGATCTACCCCGGTAAGAAGTGAACCACCTTCATGGTACTGAAGAACCCAGGAACCCCGAACTTACCTGGATAAGCTCAAATCCTGCTTCGTGGTACAGGCCTCTGATCAAGGTCACAGATTTATTACCTCCCAGGCCCACAACAAGCACTCTGCTCAGGTTTTTGTTACACAAACTGTTGTTCCTTGTTTCACAAGGAAAATCACACAAACATAAAACCACATCATCTCTTATGACCACTACAACAGCAAACATTTACAGATTGAATTTAATTTGTGGGCGTATTGACAATATACAGTATATCATGAGGAGTGCTGGGCCCTGAGAAGGCTAACATTAAGCTAGCTGTTGATGGACAGTAAATACTGATCATGTGATGAGCAGATGTAGATGCTTTTATGTTGTTTAATATCTCTTTTGAAGGCACGATGCTGAGCAACAAAAGTGTTTACAAAACCTTTTCAAAAAGTGATATGTGAGTAACTGACTATATTTTTCAATTGCTTGAAGGGGAGCGTAGAGGGAGGCAAAGATACGGGAGCATATCTATGTTTCCTATTTATCCTCTTAATATGACACATTAAAGCAGGAGTTGATAACAATTAAACATTCAATGCAAAACCTTCCGTGTCTCTCTCTGCTGCTCGTATCACTCCGCTTAGCCCCGCCCACCAAACCCACAAGAAGGAACCGGCTGCCCTTCGAAACATCATCGCACATAGAAGAACCTGATTATTTTTGTCCTACTGTCAAGATATAGTACAGTCTCAGCAAACATCCCCAAAAGGTTATTTTTGGAAGAATTCCCTACTGCTGCTTTAAGGAGACCTTTCAGTGGTTTTGCAGTTTAAACTGTGCAGATAGCCCATAGCAATCTTACAATGTTAGTTTATATCAAGAGGCACACATGCTGGGAACCCTGGGGAGATAGGAATGAGCCCCAAAGATCTGCGTGAGGTAAAAGAGACAGGTGCATGAATCTAAAAAAAAAAAAACAGGGCTCAAATTGAAGCCTACAGCTAACTCAGTGAATCCATAGCATTATTGCACTTTCTGTTTACATCCCCTAAAAAAGTAGGGTATGATTATCCACCAAACTGAAGTAAGACTAAGAATAAAAATAATAGGAGTGACAAAAATATAAAATTGTTGTGGGCAATGGTTGCAAATTGAGCATAAGATTGGATTTTTTCAAGAAGATAAAAAAATTTTTTTTTTCACTTTGATGAAGACTTTGAATGAACGATTTGTGATCTACTTAATTTTGTCACGTTCAGCTGACCGGCTGAGGAAAGAGGGGTTTTCGGCCCAGGTTCAGACACACAACACAGAAGAATACTTGATTGAGATTTATCAACCAACCGGCTGAAACTTACAGGTGCAGGTGAAGGCAGTTTGTCAGAAACAATGTATTTCACAGTCAAGGGAAAAATAACAAAATCCAAAGGAGACATAATCCAATAGATGAAACACTAGAGAGCACTGGTAGACAGCCACGAAACATGAACTAGAAAACCAGCCTTAACTGTGATGCACACCATACTGAACAATGAACATACAAAGACTGACAACTACTTAAATACAGAGGTGAGGGAGAAACTAATTACACACAGGTGAAACCACTAAGACAATCAGACAAGCACAGGAAGTAAAATATGACAAGACTAAAACTACAAACTAAAACAGGAAGTAAAGCTCACTGAAAAACACAAGGAATGATACCACAAAATGAAACCATAACAGGAGTGCCTTACCAACAAAACAATGTTCAAAGGCAAAGAACGCAGATAGTAAGACAAGACCAGAACATTAGGGCAGACCAAAACTACAATGAAACACAGGAAACAAATAAAAAACACACCCAATTTACCCAATCCCGTAACAAATTTCACATTCATGTTTGGTATTATGGGGAGAGCAAGGTATGTTGTCACACTTTTCACACTGTCTAATATTTACTAGGCACTGTACATCACAATGGTACAAATGTCATACCAAATAAAAGAAGGAACTCTTGGACGCATATTTTGTCTTCATTACATATTCATATCTTATGTCATAATGGAGCTGCAGACTGTTGAATAGAGAGTGTGCATTTGTGACAATTTGCCCCATAGGCAGGTAAATTGTCACACTGCATAGGGTAAGTTGTCACACTGGATTATCAAACAATTAGAACACTTAATTGTGAATATTGATTTAATTTCAAATTCAAACCAGAACTAAAAATAAAAACAGTCAAGCGTAGAGAATGTGGAAAATAAATGTGTGAATAGAGTGTAAATAGATATATGGTAATTCAGTGGACTGCTGCAGATAACTTGCTTAAATGTATAACTTCTTAACAAAACAGATGTGGTGTTTAAACAAACTAATGAAACTAATGTGTATTTTTGTACGATGTACATCTGTATCTGACTAATCAGACGTGTATTCAGAGTCACAGTTTTGGCACATATAAATTGCCTGGCCTGAGGTGCAAGCATCGTGGGCATTTCACACACTTAAACCACATCTCCTTTGGAATACTGTTTGAAAATGGCTCCACACAGATGAAGCCAAAAGAGATGTAAGCTGACCTAGTAATATAATCAACAAGTTGCTTTTCCAAATCACAATACAGAGTCAGAGTATGGTAATTTATGTTAAAATTCTTCCCAAACTTCTACTACTGATTGATTTGTTTTTCAACTTCACCTGCCTGACTGCTTTTTGTCAGGTGGCGTACTCCCATTCTCTGTCTAATAATCTTCCTTCCTTCCTTCCTTCAAATACACATTTCCTTTCCTCCTTGCAACAAATAAATTAATGTTTTTTTGTCTACTATCCCTGTTGCCTAACTAAATTAATGACTGTGTGAAGTAGTTTGTTTGTATCTAACATACTACATGCCTACAGTATGAGACTGTATACAGTGTCGTGAATAGAGTCTTGTGTAGTCCAGGCATATGGCTGTATAATATTCTATTTACAGTATCATTTAATAAGTTGTGAAGTGACAACTTGCCCCAAACTGACATGTGTGCTAATGTTGGTTAAATCTCAAAGTTAGCTCAACATAGCGCTTCAGCTGAAGTATCAAAAGATCCGTTATCGTCTGCTCTACTTGCAAAGTTATCATTTTACCCAACAAAATGGTATTGCATAAAATGTAAAGTGCAAAAGTTTTACTTTTGAAGCAAAAAATAAGAAAATTGTGCTCACCTCAGGATAGAGTGACCTTGACCACATGTGAACAGGAAGTTGAACATAGAACAAGAAGCCACACAAAGTGGCTATTTGATTTTTGAGACAGAGCCTCTAGTGTTGGAGTTATGAGCAGTGTGACAACTTACCCTGCTCTCCCCGATCCATTAATTAAGGTCAACAGTTTTTCACCAACCTCTAAATTTACGTAGCAAAGAAACAATGTATATTTCAGAATGTTTGTTCAGTAGTTTTATAAAAAAGGTTCAAAAACAAAGCTGGCTGCTGTAATTCATTTGATTTTATATATTTTAATTCATCTGATTCTTTGTAATCGATGTGCTTATTGCGGCGCTAGGCACAAGAAAAATATTTGCACCAGGGCCAATCACAATTATGTAACGCTGCTGCTCTTATAATCTCTTCAGAAAAAAGTTTTTACACTGCTATCAATACAAAAATATTACCAAGTTCTAATAATACATTTTATTTATAAATGCCTTTCAAGTCACCCAAGGACAAATCCAGATGAGACAGTCAATACATAATAAAACGTAACAGTGGAAAGAAAATGATAACAATAATGTTATTTACAAACAACTACAACAACAGCAATGAAATTTTCCATTGTGGCTTAAAGAGGTGGTATTATGCTTTTTAGCTTTTTCTATCTGCTATATTGAGTTATATACCTTTTTGTGCATGTAATAGGTTTGCAAAGTGAAAAAGCGCAAAGTCCACCCCAAAGCGAGTTCCCATCTCCCAAAGAAAACACTGTTCTGAACTGCCTGAAAACAGCTCGTTTGTAGTCCAGCCTTTTCTTCCACTTGCTGGTGAGGTCATTAAAAAAACGCATCATAATGCTCGCCTAGCAGCTAGTCAGACACGCCCTCAAAAACACCGGTGGAAAAAGACACAGTGACAAGACGTCCGCCTGCCACCTTCCAAACACTAGCTACCCTCCAGGCAGTCAGTGGACATAAAGTTGTTACCATGATGTAGAGACAGAGCTCAGTTAAAACTTTGATGAAAGATGCTTTTGTTACAAATTAATAACTCACCACTCTTTGTGAAACTCTTGCTCCAGTCCATGTTGCTAAACCGGTAGGGGTAAAATATACAGTTGAACCGAAGCCGTGTTTACTGGCTTTTCAGGGCCCACCCTTCTCTGCTTCTGATTGGCTAGTAGTCCTTAAGTAGGTACTGCGCATGTGCAACTCCCAACAAAGATCTTTTAGAAGTAAGATGCATCACTCCACTATTCCAGGGGTTAGGGCTCTGTCATCCACAGTGTGGAGTAGAGAGTGGATGGGCATCAGAGAAAAGCAGTGAGCAAACAGGTGTGTAGGGATGGAGAAGATTGGATAGTGTCACGAAGGTGGTGTAGTGGTTGAAGGTTTAGTACCCAAATGCAGGACACCAGAGCACAGCAGGTTCAATTCAGTAATTTATTTAAACAAAAGGCGAGCACACGTACAATGAGAGGAAGAGTCCAGGAAATCCAAAACAAACCAAACAAAAAAAGTGATTCAACAGAAACAGGTAATCCGAGAGAACTCAAAAGGCATACTCCAAATAACCATGGAACAGGCAGGACATGGCAGGACACAAGACGAAACAGAGCCATCACAAGCTACAACAAGGACCGGACAAAGACTGAAGGAAACAAGCAAGCATATATACACAGGGACTAACGAGCAGGGCGGGAGCAACACGGGTGAAAGATGAGACTAAAGCCTAGTTCACACTACACGATTTTTTGCCCGATTTGATGCTTGGCGAGCTCGGCAACCATCAGGCTGTGATCGGGAGTAAATCAGTGGTTGATCGGCGATTGCCAGTCGTTATCTGTGAACTGCACAACAACGCATCAAAATGGCTCCCCGACACATCACTGCCACATCGTTGACATCTACCAGATATCTAGCATGCCAAATATCTGGAGAAGTCTGCCAACTCAACATCAACATCCAGCCAATGAGAGCAGGCAGCTGGCAGAGCAGGCAGCTACTTTTTCACGGCAAAACATTTTTTACTCACCTCCAGCTCTCTCTGTAGCTCAGACAATCCGTGCTACCTGCGTGTGCTAATCCATTCTTTCACCCTTATTTTTTAGTTTTTATAATTGATATCTTTATAATAACAAACAACTGCTGTTTCCTGTGTAGGTTCGCGTCATTTCCCGTTTTACATTTCAGGTGTGTTTTCTTGACAAAATGTGGTTTGGAGACCAGCGTCGGGTGACACAGCCACTGTCAGCTCGTGTAGTGTGTGACCCCCTGTCAATGATCAGTCATGTAGTGTGAACGCCACAACGACTTCAAGACTCCCGTCACAAGACGGCAAGTTGTGTAGTCTGAACAGCAAGGCCATCGGTTGACGCTGAAAGTCGTGCAGTCTGCACAAGCCTTAATGAGACACAGGCAGGCAGAGAGACAGCAGGGGAAAACAGACAGACACTAACAGGTTGCAAAACACAAAACAAGACTCTAACTGGAACTCAAAACCCAGAACAGACAAGACAGACCAAGTAACTGAGAAATACAGGCAACTCCACAAGACAGAACAGACTAAGATGACTGAACAGAACAAAACAGGCAAACACGGAGTGATCAAAACCAAATGAATAAATAAAACTGGCAGGGAATATAAACTGACATCCAACAGTTGGGAAACTAATTACAAAAAACAGGTAGAAACAGAATTAAACAAGAACTAAGGCAGGCACCGATAATATCAAAATAAGACAGAACAGATCAGAATAATATAAATAACAAAATAATGCAGGTCACAAGCAGACAGATCACAAATAATATACATGAACTACAAACAACAGGGAAAACAGACTGAAACACGGATTAGACAGAACACAGAGCAGACAAAGCCAAAATATAGCAGACACAGAACAAGGAGTAAATACAAAGACATTAATTAAGTCACAGAGCCAAGGTATGAGACAGAACAGGTACTACGTAAGCTAAACTGAATGTGCAAATAAACAATGAAAATAACAAGGCTAAACAGAGGAAACACAAGACAAGGAACAAAACCCAAAAACAAAAAACATGGACTGAACTAATAACACAGAGTGGACAAAGTAGACAAGATAACAGAACAACACAAATAGACTCCCCAACAAGAGACAACAGACAGGATCAGACCAACAAGCAAAAACATACGGAGTAAACTGAACACAAGACAAC
Source organism: Micropterus dolomieu (assembly GCF_021292245.1). Lineage (NCBI taxonomy): Eukaryota > Metazoa > Chordata > Actinopteri > Centrarchiformes > Centrarchidae > Micropterus > Micropterus dolomieu. The sequence continues at coordinate 1,190,144 of NC_060161.1, read as the reverse complement.
AGACAGGACTGAAACCCAAAACACACTGTAAATAACAGATGCCAAACTGACCAATGAACAAAACTCACAGAGACCCAAACAAATCAGACAGGCAGTGTGACAGATAAGTAGGGCTAAGGCAGGGACAGATATATAAATTAGAAGAAGTACAGATTTGGTATTTAACTCGGAGGCGGAGCAGTTGCTCAAGGGTTGGGGTGCTCCCAAGATATAATAAAGGCACATGAGAGGGGCATAGTCTAGAAATGTTCTTCAGGTAAAAGACGGCAGTCTTGGAAATGTTTTTGATGTGTCTGTGTCAAAACAAAGGGTAGAGTCTAAAGTAACACCAAAATTTTTGACCTCAGAGGATGAAATAAAACCAGGGACACTCAAATTTAGATGAGACTTTGGGTGGAGAGTGTGGTTGGAGAGGTAATGGGGAAAGCCTTACATTTATCCTGATTAAGTTCAGCGTAATTACAGGTCATCCAAGCATTAATATCCTTTAAGCACTCTGTCAGGTTGGATGGTGGTGGAGTGTTCGAGGCTTGGTGTGTATCTAGAGTTGTGTGTCATCTGCATAGCAGTGAAAATTGAGGCCATGTCAACAGATCATATGTGCAAGAGGGAGACTGTAAGAACAGTAATGGTCCAATAACTGAGCCCTGGGGGACACCATTGGGGAAGAGGGGATGTGAGAGACCTAAAGCTGCTAATGTCAAGTATTGATTCTACCCAGTTCAGCAGAATATTAGATCCGAGCTATCAAAGAAAGCAGTGAGATTTACAAGGAAAAGTATGTTGGGTAAGCAGAATCAGCAGTTATCTGGGGCATCATTCTAGGTTAAAATCCCTTGTACATATTATCTGATTACATAATAACACACAAGATATCAATAATACATTACCTAAAAATGACCTTCTTCCTTCTCTTTCATCATTTTTCTTTTTTCAGTCTTATGTAAAAATAGTTTGTTCTTCCATAGTTGGGTGTGGGGGAAGGCGACTCTGAGAACTTGCAGCTGTTTGGGTGTTTACAAAATTATAGATGCTGGGAGGAATGTATTTGCTGCAATTATCATTTGTTCACTTGCAAGCGAAGAAAGAGGCATAATATTTTTCACAGTTAGCTGTGTGTCAGAGTTATTAGGTTTACTTGAGGATGCAGAGCATTTAGGGCATATTGTTGGAGACTGCAACACATGCAGGAAATGGATTTTCTAGCAGTAATATTCTCCAGCCTGCACACACAGAGCTAAGCTGCCCGTCTTTTGGTTCATGGTCAGTCACGGTCCCATCTTCTTTGGGAAATTAAGTGGTTTGCAGAGAGACTATGTCAATGGCACTGTTGTGATGTGACAGATGCAAAGAGTCAAACAGAGAAAAACAGCCATGCACAGTTTATCCTACATTATGCAGCTTAAAGAGGCTGTGTGCTTTTCTAATTGAATATATAATTTATTCAGTGAGATCTGTAAGTAGTAGGAAGGTGACACATTATTTGCTGTGCTAGCTCTGTATTCATTACTATGGATCTGAAAGGAAACAATGGCTTTAAGCTTAAAGTGCTGACGCTCTATTTAGAGAGTGTTTACATCTACACTAGATGAACTGTGTAGAAGCTGTGGCCATTTTTATACATAGTCCCCTCCCCTTGGTGCTTTAATCTCCAAGTCACTGTTCATTCCACATTCAATGTGTAAAAGAACCAAGGGTCACTGTCATTATACTAAAGGAATGTCCTTTGTATCAGATGTTACAGTGGAAACACTAAATTTGCAACAAAAAAAGGAAGAAGAAGCATTTAACGTGTTTGGAGGTACTCTCTTAATGGGAAAGATAGAGTGGGTTTGCCGCATCGCACCTGTCCTCATCTCACCAGTACCAATTAACCTCATCACCTCAACAATTTATACAACTTTGGTAAACAATTGTACTTCATGTTCATTGGGGCCAGATTTATAAACTATGTGTTTACACAAAGACTGTGCATACGCCGTAGTCGCATTTAATAAACTTAATTTCCTCATTTTTATTTACATTAGAGGAAATATTTCTCATGTTAATAACCTTAATCTTATTTTCTGAGGTCAAGAAATAAATCATTGATCATCTTTCTGATGTGAAATAATAAAGATTGAGATATTGCCGCTGATAAATTACTGATGAACGCCTTTTAAACAGCCACAGCTGTGTGTTATGACAGCTGCTAGAGCTGTTAGAGAACCTCGCCAGTGCGACACAGTTTGTGAAACTGCACATCTTTGCTGTTGTTCTCATTGACAGGTATAATGAGAGGTTGAGCAGGCGGAAATATTGATATGCAAATGTTTAGGGCGTTTCGACATCTATTTATGGCTAACTGTGGGAGTGGAAATGAGGCTCATGCCTACTTCCATGATGATTGGGATTGATATGACAGAAACATGCGTACACAGGATCTTTATAAAGCTGACGAAAAGAACACGTATGCATATTTCTGTCTTTGTGCTTTTAGACATGAATCTGGCCCCTGGTTGGTCAATTACATTTTCACCACATAGCAACATCAACAGAAGGAAAAAAATCTTCAGAAACAGTTACCAAACAGTCTCACTGAGCACAGGCCGAGGAGCCACATGCAGCAGGGGCCCTTAAACCACCAGACCTTCTATCACATGTATTAACAACAAAATTAATCTAATTGGAAAACCAAAGGGATGACTCAAAAGGAGAGATGTCCAAATATTTTGCTCTGATAATTATAATCCTTATATATAATAATGAGTATGTGTGATCGTATAATAATTTGTCATTATGTATGTGTTTAATTGTTCATAACACAAACAGCCCCACATGAAATACTATACAAATGTTACAGTAACCCTGCAAAAAAAAAATGAGTAAAACAATTTATGTGGGAGGGCCTTTTATACTGTATGTGAGCACTGGATGATCTTTCACATTTGAAAAATTCAGCATCTTAAATAGAATTCACCAATGCTGTTGAAGCAGTTTCCAACTAACACATACTAGTATCTCATTTTCAAGGTAATACATTTGCATTGGTTATTTTTGTATGGGATTATTATTCCCCTTATTATCTTGTTTGTACCATAGTTATTGTTTAGTTTGGAGGAATACAGCCTTTAAATAGAGATTTTGAGTCTTTCCAACCTTGTAATAAATTTTACTTTACCACCCCAACAAGCAGGGGAAACCGTAGAGTCATGTGGTCAAGCAATTATTCTTAGTGGCCATGTTATAACAACAGAAGAACATGTAAAATTACATTTTAAAGACCTTCCTGAAAGGTCATGCAGCACTATATCCATAGATAACATGTGATATTTTCAACAGCCTGCACAACCTAAAATGAAATGTGTTCCCTAAAGCCTTTTAACTTTCATGCAACATTAAAAATGTCATTCCAACATTCCAATCAATTTATGTATATACATACAACAAAAAATAGAAAAACAAGACAGATAAGCAAGATTGTCCCTAAACAGACTCAAACGGCAAAGAAGAAAAATGCATTTTAAGACGAGACTTTAAAGTCTCAGTGGTGGGGACGATTTGATAATCAAATTAACTTAATTTCACAGTCTTGGGGCCACCACTGAAAATGCATGATCACCTTTTGTTTTAATACAAAAGTGTGGAACGGCTTAAAGGGATTGGTTTGATTATCTGAGGGCTTGGAAGAGTGATAAAACATTCAGAAATATAAGATGGAGTATTGTAAGAAAAAATCTACATGTTTCAAAACTTAAAGAAGCTTACAGTGTCCACTTTTGGCAGTGATTTGACTCTATGGCTATTTTTCTGGTCACAGTTTGAACAGTTTTTGCACTGGATTGCAGTCTTATGTGAGGTTTTCTTGTAATTTCCCCTGTCCGCCTCACACTGTATGTACACCTCTATGAAATGCTGAGGCTACACTACACTGCTTTAAAGAAAAACCACGCTTCATCTGTCTTCCTGCCTGTCTCTCTGTCCCTCTCCGTGTTTGTAACGGTCTGTCTGTCTGCCTCTGCCTTTTATCTGTCGGTCTATTTTAGTCTGTTTATCTATTTGTCGGTTTCTCTGCCCGCCTCGCTGTCTGTCTGTCTGTTGTCATCTGTCTGTCTGTGATATGAACCCACCGGTATATTATTAATATTATTTGTGACACACACACACACACACACACACACACACACACACACACGCACACAGTATCAGTATCTCCGGCTTGCAGACAGCTTGCAGACAGAGCTCAGTAAGTGAATTAAGCTGGTCTGGACTGTACTAAAGCTGACACTGGCTGACTTAGTAAGCTCGCATAAAAACACACACACACACACACACACACATACATTGTTATACTTACACACAGAGCAGATAAAGAATTGCGGAATGACCAGACACACATACATACACAGAAACTAAATGCTGCGTGATCAACTTATTTAGACAAACATAATTTTAATGTTTAACTAACTTCTTAATTCTCCATGTTAAAATAATACCACTACTGCTGCTACTATCATTTCTACTACGACCACTACTAATAATCATGATAATCCATGTGCTCATCCTCCAGCGCCTCAAGGAGCTGAAACAAAGGGAGTTTTACAGAGCGTTGGCCTACAGGAGGCAGAGGAGACGCAGGGAGGAGCAGAGAGAGGAGAGAGCGCTGAGGAGGCTCCACAAGCATGAAGAGAGGAGGACAGGAGAGTGGTGAGTAACATGCACCTCTACACGCTAACTGAAAGGACCAGACGGACTATATTTGAGTGTTGTAACTGTTAAACAAGCTCTGCTGTGTCACTTTTGTAAACGTAATATTACTTTATTGATATTTCATGCAGCTTGACATAAAAATAATTATTTAAAATAATCTACTTTAAGGATAAATTTCAGTACATTTACAAGAGGATTAAATGTTCTTTGCTGGATAATCTTTCACTGTGAATGTCTTGGTTTTTCAGAAAACATACTTTTTTTTCATCAATCAACATTTTTATTTTTAAAAATGGATTAAATGCATAATCTGAAAGTGACACATTACCACCTGACTCATCTCCCATCAGCTTTGTTTTGGTTTTATGGTCGTTAACTTATATGGTTTATTCTCACCGCATTAACTCCGTTTCCAGCTGCAGCTGGCAGCTGTTTTCATCAAAAATACCTCTGACAAATCCACTGTTCGCTACCTGCTCTGCACCAAACATCAGACAGACACAGTTAAAGAGTAGCTGGTGAAGATATTGATGCATTTAGCAGTTAAAGAGACAAATATTTCCTTCAGGGGTTGGTGGAGACTTAAAACAGATGAATATTGGATTTAAATTCATCAGCTGGATTGAAACACAGCTCCAAATTAATTCATGTTGCTCTGTATCTGCTGGATGTGTATGTAGGCACGGACAACTGTTTATTATTATATTTTAAAAAATCTATAAGTCTGTGTCATGCACTCTGTTTCTGTGTCAGGGTGTTTGGTTTCTCATTAGAGTCATTCTCACAATAAAGTTGTATTTTTTATACTACAAGTATTGCTGGAGTTTTGACCTATTTAAGCAATTTCACTTCCCCAATGCACCTTGGAAGTAGGTGAAGTTGTGCCAGAAATTCCTTTTCCACAGCAGACATTTTAACTTGACTCATAGTAGGATAAGCAGACGTGTAACTAATAGCATTAATGCTGTGTTATTTTACAGCTGTGTGGAAATGTTGCTCTCTGTGTGTTCATGTGCTGGTTGGACGCTCCGGCATCCGGGACTTTCAAGTGGGCTGCCAAACAGTGTTGCGCTCACGTTCTGTTTGTCTTAAAAAAAAAAAGAGAAAAAGAAACCCAGTAAGACAAATGATAAACAAAAACAGAGGTCTAGAAACAGATGATGTGGATTTGGCTGCTTCTTGCTGAAAACATGTTATGATGAGAGTTCATCTGGCGAGCTACCAAAGAGAGAATGTGTTTTCTCAAAATATGTATACGATAGCACATGAATGCAAAATGTTAGTTCAGAGCTGCAAGTCACAACCTGAAGACGCCCACATGAAAAAGAACGTAGGGCTCTGCCAGGAAATAGTCCCTGAAGACACGATCAAACATCCACGACTTTTAAATCCATGCATGAAAGTTAGAATTTTTAATGTAGGTCTATACTTACTGACCGCTGAGCCAAATTTAGGTCTTCATATATTTAAAAACACTTAACACTGACATGTTTGTTTCACAGTATTGTACATGAGTAAAAATAAAACACAGAGGGAAAGAGAGATCAGTAACTAGCTGCCTCGTTACAACAAGCGTTGGCACAGCAACCAATAAAATGCATCTTGCTGTGCTTAATGGGGATAATCATCATGGCTATAAAGTTTTTCTGACCAATAATGTCGTGCCGCTGAACCCACTCGCTATACAGAAAGTAATGTCAGTATCGGCTGTCACTGCCATTTTCAGATTTGCAACAATGCAGTTTGGCTCCTGGCACAAAGGGACAGAGAGGAAAAGCATGGTCAAATTGATTTTCAGCTGGATTTCAGCTCTACTCTGCTCTCTCCCTTCTCACCACTTGTCTCCTTGTTTCCTCTCATTTTCATTTGTTTCCTTTCAACCTTTCCTCTCCTCTTTATTCCTCACATTCTTTTCATCACTTGTCTCCTTGTTTCCTCCTCTCCTGTCACCCTTTTCTTCCTCCTTTCCTTTTAATTTGTTGCCCTTCACTTCTTTCCTTTCATCCTATCCTCACTATCCTTTCATTGATCCTCCTCTCCTCTTTCCCCCTCTCCTCTCCTCAGTGCTCCAGGTTCTGGTCCCATGTTCAGGTCCACCACAGTGGCAGTCGAACCAGCAAACCAGACCAGGCCAGACTTTGTACAGAACTGGGCTGACATCCATACAAGCAGCACCCCGCTGGGAACAAGTAAGAACTCTTATCTGCTTATAAAGGCATGTACTCGGCTGCTTAAATACTTAATGAGCACGTGTTTGGTTTTGGTGATGGAGATATCACTCCTGATACTGAGGGATTATACAGATTGTGGTCTGCTGCAGTAACACAGAATATCTTTATTAACAGCAGACTTTGGAAAAGAAATTAACAGATGCACAGAGATGAGAGGTTTAGGGAAGAACATAAGAGGAACATTTACTGGGCAATTATACACATATGAATGAAGAATTGCTCTAGAGGCTCAGTCACAATAGCAGAATGTCTGAAATCAATAGATTTAAATGGAATTGCAAGGCTGAGTGGATAAATCAGCACAGAGTTCAACTTTGGTGAACTTAGTCACACAAATTTCTGCCATTGACCAACCGCAAACTGTCTCGACAGTGTTGATCTTTCAGTGAATATAGAGCCAGAGACTCCAGACTAAAGAAAGCTATCGTATTAGTTGGGTCCTCTACTCTACTTATATAACCCCGCTCTGCTGGAGTGTAAACCTCACCATAAAAGAGATGCAGCATGGTTTGGCGTCAGTCATGAGACAGGACTGGATAACACAAATACAGTTCCTTAATATTTGTTGAGGGTTATGTTCTATCAATCTCTTCTATTAAAATATATTTTTTCTTTGTTATTATGAAGTTCCTGGTAGTAATGTGTCACTTCCTGGTGTCAGTAAAATAGGTATGTGGCACGTTCAGTTGTCTACAGCGCTGTGAGAGGGGCTTTGAAGAATGGTCGAATAGTTGAAAGTGACTACCGAATATTATTTTCCCTTGAAATGCCCATCCCTAACATGTAACTCCTCCTGACGCTTTTATCCAAAGCGACTTACAATTGCTATACATGTCAGAGGTCACACGCCTCTGGAGCAACTGAACCCGTGTCTCTCACACCAAAGGCATAGTCTTATTCATTGCGCCATCACCACCCCAAACAACATTTAAGTTTAAGAAAGTGTCTAGCAAAGCCATCTCCACTGCTAATCCCCTGCACACCACAATGATTGTTCTTCCTTATGAGCTGGAACATACACACGGTCACTGCACAGCAAAAGCACTTTCTAGTAAGTAATGAGACAAGGGGAACCTTCCCTCGTTGCTTTATATAACAAAGTGGATGAAAGCGTTAGTATGGGGAATATACTTAAAGTAGAACCTATCCTGGTCACGTATGATTCATCCCTCTAGGCCTAACCTACAAAACCGATGCCATCAGTATCTACTGTCCACTGACCACCTTTACTGCTTTGCATTAGGTATAAATCCAGTTTACCTGTGATAACTTGTTGCCCAGTAAGTGACTGAAAGTATGACGGGTCACTAGGGGGAATTTTGGTAGGCTTAATTAGAGTAACAGGTTAGGTAGAACCCCTCTAACCCGTCAGGGTGACGACAGCTGGGTGATAGGGAGACAATGTAGTTCAGGCTCAAAGCCGGTAGATAATTGCGTTTATTTGGAGTGTCGTATGTTTACAGAGTCACTGTCTCCACTTAGAAAGCAATACATGAGACCTCCAGATTTCAACGTGACTTAGGTAATGCATTTGAGTCTAACATCTAGTAGATTGCCTGTTCAGATTTAGGCCAGTTAAAAATGACCTTGCAGGGAAAGACCAGAGACACTACAGGATACCGGAGAGAAAAATATTGTGGACCCAGAGGGATTCTTCAGATTCAGTTTGGTATTACACTGTGTCTGCACACTGTATGCTGTTACCTGGCTCCCTGGATGGGCTTCAATAAACAATGCTTTGTAAGACATCATGAGATTTCTAAAATAATAAAAAAATGACCTGCTTCAAAACAGTCACTACTGTAAGTTACCAAGCTTCCAACCCCGCCTATTTTACAAGGATGTGCAAAAGATTTTGCTTGGCCACATTCTGGTCTGACTGCATTAGAAGATTCACATGTATTGCTGCAGAGCTCAAATGCACCAACACCACTTTTTCTACAATGCTTTAATTATTTCTTCTTTTTTAGTGAGATATTACTTTTCAAACTAAGACATGCAAAGGAAACTGCACTCGGTAGCTACATTATTAGGTATACCTAGCTTAAACTAATGCAGTCTGTATTTTGTTCACCCCATTTATATCAATGACTGGAAGACTATAATATATATTCACCTCTCAGTACAAAACAACTTCAGCCTCCAAACTGACCATCTCTCTCAACATCTCTCTAAAACAGTTTCAACAAAAACTGAGCATTTACGTAGGACATATCAGGGCTGTTGTATTGGATTGCATTCCTTTTGGTTACGTGTTCTAATAAACTGGCAATTGAGTGTGTATAAAAGTCAGTGTGTGAATATAAACTTTAAAGAATAGTTTAAAGTAATATTTTCCAGTTAAGTTTGTCATTCAGTCTGAATTTTTTCTGATTCAGGAGGTGAAATCAGCTCCCTTCAGTCCATCTCAAGGCGATTTTAGGGTGCAGGATAGATTTTTACAAATAAAGAAGGCATAACATGAAATTTGGCGGCAGCATTCCTGTTGTTTCAGAGAACAATCAATTGTCTTTTCTGAAAATATATCAATTACGTATTCAGTTCAAGTTTTACCCCAGTTCGAAAACTGCATTTAAAGTTGTAAATGTATTTGCACATTTTGTATTGGAAGGGTAATTCATTTGAATGGGTTTCTTGTGTGTTATACATCACTTTTAAAGTTATGAGTCATCCTAAAACCTTCACTCAAGAAATAACGGTCTGAATCATCTGCCACACTGATGTATACACAGATGAATGTCTGGCAGCATGTGCTCCAAAATGGATATACAAAAATGGATATTACATGTTAGAATAAAACCTTTAATCTTAATTTTTTCCCATTTCTATCACACATTCATGTCAGTGGTAATGTTTTTTCTTAAGTCCATCCTACACGCATCACATTCAGATGTGTTATATGCAACAAAAGAGTAATGGTGAAGAGCCAGAACACTGAATAAATGCATAAGGAGCTTACTGTATGGGGAATCTTAAAAATGTATGCTATACCTCTACATGTATCCCTTCAAAATCATTTTTTTATAGTCAGGTTAGGCAGATAATCCTGCTATGTTTTGCATCTAAATGTAACACAGTGTCAGCTGCTGTAATCCTTTCTGTTCTCCCCTCCATCTAGAGCCTCAAACCCCGCTGATTCAGCCCTTCCTACCGCTGGACCCTGCACTGGAAACCAGACTCCTGAGCAACACACAATGGGCATATGGCCAAATGGACACGAACAACACTACAACTACAACTGCTGAATCCTGCATCCTCAACAAGACCCAAATGGACTACAATGACCTGACAGCCGCGGCCATTAAGTCCAGTACCACTACCAACAACATCATGAGCACTGATATCAACACAAATATCAACTCTTCCACCAAAACCAGCCACTTTAACAAGATCCCTTGGGCTCATCATTATTTAACCAACCCCATTACTCCCAATAACATCCCAACAACTGCCAGTAATACCACCACTAATGGATCCATTTTCAACAAAACCACCTTGACCAGCTTCAGTAAGAAAATCACCACTACCGCCATTACTAACACGACTGACATCAGCATCAACAGTAGCAGAGCATTGGGCGCCTCAGTCGTCCAATCCTTCCCCAGCAGAGTCCGTCCTGTGTCCTTCTCGCTGCCCAAAAGGAGCTGTGTCCTTCTCCACCAATCAGCTGCCGTCTTCATCCAAGGCGGCCGAGGCTCTGACTTGTCAGGGAAACAAGAAGGTGTGACGGCGCAAGAAAGAGCTAAAGATCTGGGGGCTAAAGATCAGCGGATCAAATCTCCAGTATCTGCAGACGTGGACAGTGTAGGTGTGGATCACTGGCACACTGGAAACCAGCGCAGTGTGGACAGTAAAACTGCAATCCAGCACTCTGAGGTTGGAGCCAATATGTCTACTGAGAGGGGGACAGGAGCCCAGGTTTCTTTATGTAATCGCAATGTGATCAGAGATGAGGACTCTGTTAACAGTGGGAATGGAGCCCAGATCTCCTCATGTAACGACAGTGGGACTGGAGCCCAAGTCGGCAATGAAATTGGGACTGGAGCTCATCTTTATTTAAACAGCGGGATACCAGGACAGATTTCTGGCAGTGTAAGCACAGTTGTGGCTAAAGATTCAGCATGCAGAGATAGTGAGGCCGAAACCCATAACAATGTGGACAATGTGACAGTATTAAATCCTACCCAAGAATTGAAAGATCTGCTATGTCCTGCTACAAATCAACCTCAGAAATCGATTTCCGGTATTTCAAATGAGACCAAAGAGTCTTCAATCCAAACACAGCCCAAAGATTTAAACTGCTCTCCATCAAACTGGACTAAAGAATCAAGTTATTTGCCTCCATGTCGTCCCAAAGAGCCGTTTTGTCGTGTCCTGAACCGAGACGGTAGCAGGGTTCTTCTCTGGCCATCGGAGATGGTCAGCTACACCAAGACATCGCCCTCCATCTCCTACAGCATCAACCCTCTTCTGTATGACTTCAGAGCTCATAACAGGACCAAGGAAGGGGGTGAGGAAAAGAAAGAAGGGCTGGAAGAAGGGTGGGAGGGAATAAAGCCGTCTGTGATCAAACAACCTGGCTGCCAACAGAGTCAGGAAGTTATGGAGAGAGGAAGGGAGGTAAAGATAGATGAAAGGGAAGAAGAGGATGGAGGAGGACAGGCAGGAAATCCTATGGAACTTGTAGCCCATTGTAGCGGCGGCAACGCAGTTCCGGACCGCTGCGCCTGCCGTGATGAAAGTGCTTTAAAATTCGTTCCCATTTCCACAGAATGCCACCTTGCACCGACGCTAGGCCTTCAAAAAACGGGGAGGAGGAGGAGGAGGAAGAGGAGGGGAGGGGTGAGGAGAGGAATGAGGAAGAGGGGGAGGAGGAAAAGAGGAGAAGAGACAAACAGAAAAGACCCAGACAGGGGAAGAAGGATAATAAGTAGCCTTTCTGAGAATCTGATGTCTGAAGGGAGAGGAGAAGAGAGGTTGCAAAGAGAGGGCACAGAAAAAGCAGTGAGGAGAGAAAAAGGACTATTAAGTAATCTTGGAGCGCATCGGCTGGTAGGAGGGAGAGAAAAGAGGATGAGGGCAGAGGAGAAAAGGATAAGAAGAGATGAGACAGAGCAAGAGAGGGCAGGTAGAAATGACGAGAAGAGAGGAGAGCTATTAAGTAATCTTCCTGTGAATCGCTGTAATCGGTGTAACCAGCTGTGTCTGCAGGTGAAAAGGGAGGCCAGCCTGCATCAATCCCAGCAATCAGCCTCCGGGTGGGGCCAGGGGCTGAGAAATCTCCTCTGCAGGGGTGCAGCATGTAACTCAGTGATTAGCCCCGTCCCTGGTACTGTTATAGAGATGCCATGCTGTCCTGCAATTACGCCCGACCCTGCTCAGAATGACAGAGAGACGGGGGAGATACACAAAAATACACAAGCAGGGAAGGAGCCCGGGCGGAGAGATGAGCAGCAAAGGAATCTGAGGAAGACAGAGATAAGAGTTCAGGATGCTAAAGAAAACGTGTGTAACCTAGTGATTAGCGGCATTTCCTTGCCCAGTCAAGACGCAGCATGTAAGCCAGAAGTTTGTCTTGTTCCTACACCTCAGAGAGAAACAGCATGTGATCCAGCGATTAGCCTTGTCCCTGCTCCCTTTAGAGAAACAGCGTGTAGTCAAAGACAAACAACATCTGCAGGACACTGCAATCCAGTGTTAGGCTTGGCCTCACACTGTTCTGGACAACAGACAGAAACACAACCGAGAATTAGATCAGCCCGCGCAGACATGAGCCTCCCTGGCGAAGTGATTTCAAAAGATGTGATGTCAAAGAGAGCAGTAACAGCCGACCAGAGGAAGAGGGGATTGCCAGAGGCTGGGGAAATACCGAGGAAGAAACGGAAAAGGGGAAGGAGACAAGGCAGGAGAGTCGTCTGTGTTTTGAGTACACAGAGACAGGAAAGAGCTTGTGTTGGGTTGACTACCGACCTCAGCATAGATGAGGCCCCTTGTATGCAGAAACCCACAATGGCGCTTAAACTCAAGAGCAACAAGACTGGGACACTTGTGGACGACTACCTGGGGTGCAGCACAACTGAGTGTGGTCCAGTCGGCAGCAGGAGTGAGAAAAACACTGACTGCCACTGTATTTGCAGGCCAAAACACTGTCTGTGCCATAAATCCAATAACAGTGAGGGAACATTTAGTTGCAACACAACTGACAAACTGAATAACTGCTGCCACTGTGATGACAGTAAAAGTGGCAATTGCAGTGCTGATGTCTACAGTCAATTTGTCTCTGATCCTTCCGGAGGCGAGGACAGGAGGAAGTGCTTGACTGAGAAACCTCTCAGTGACTGTAACACACCAGGTGACCACAACCAGGGTAATAAAAAACACAATCCGAGCTGTAGCAGTACTTTGATGAATCATGACGGCAACGAAGATGACAATCAATCTCCTGATCATGTGGATAAACTTCACACAGCTAACGAGAGTGACAAACCCACCTGTAACATCGAAGACACGCCTGTGGATTTACTTTCAAAAGACTTCTTTACCTGTAGCACTAACGAAACACATGCTGACCACTGTCAATGCACAAACAAGCAAACAAAGAGTGTCAAAATATCCACTGACTCTGATATCAGCAACACTACTGACAAAACAGACAAGCGTGGTGATCGCTGTAACTGTAAAACAAATGACACATGTTATCACAATTTCATTTACAACCATACAGATAACAAAAGTGGTCACAGTGAGGAGGATACAACCAAACTGCAGTGTCACATTCAACACAAAAGGGACCTCTCTCATTCAGTTATTGATTATAAAACCTGCAGTGGTATTGATCAAAGACACGGAAACGGCTGTGATGATATTGACAGTGCGCAGTGTGATTATTTTAAAAGTAATCATGTCACTGATTGTAATCATTGTGGTAATGTTGTCGATAAGAGTAGCGCCAGAAATGCAACGGAAACTGTTGCACTCATGAATGTACAGACGGAGCAGAGAGAAGAGGAAAGAGATGTTGAGAAGGAGAGAGAGGAGGAGGAACAGATGGCGAGGAAACGGGTAAAGGAGAAGCAAGAAGAGTGGGAGAAGGAGTGGGTGAGGAGAAAGGAGAAAGAAAAGGAGGACAGGGAGAGAAGGAAGGCGATAGATTTTGAACATCTATACCCAGAGAAGAGGCCTTACTTTCCTCACGCCCTCCCTCCACATTGCATCCCCCTCCACGCTCCTCTCCTTCTCCAGCCTTCCCTCTCCTCCTCTTCCACTTTTTCCTTCCATCGCACTATCATCCAGCATCACCTCTCCCTCCTCCCGCCTCCGCCGCACCTCCCTGTCCACTCATACCCCCATCTTCTCCCCTCTTTCTCCCCACATCTCTCTCCTCTCACTCTTAATCCACCTCCTGCTCCTCCACCCCCCCCTCCTCCTCCTCCTCCCCCTCCTCCGTTCTACGCCTCATCCCCCATCTCTCTCCTGGATGCCCCTGGTCCTTATCCGCTAGCAGCAGCATTTCACCCCTTGCAGAGTCACCACCCGTCTCTGTATCCCCCGCCCCATCATGCAGTCTTGCCCTTACAGATGTTGTTTTAAAACATACAAAAGAAGCAAAGAAATTGACTCATGAAGGGTCGACTATCCCGTTTTCCAAGTAAAAAGTTGTCAGGCGAAAGCAGTTTTCATGCCTCATCACCTGCACACTCAAAGCAAGAATGAAATGCGGTACAATTCCAGGAAGATTTAAGAAACAAAAACAATAAAACACGATCTTTCTTAAAGCCAAACCTCCAGCAATTTCATCACCCTGTCGATACACTCCAAGCACTGATTCATCTGAAAAAACGATGGCTAATTATCGTCATCAGATGCAATCCTGCTTAAAATGAGCCTCAGGTGTGCAGCCAGCGGAATCGTGGCGGGGATACACAGCTGGGCTCGTTTCCCTCCGCAGAAATCAGTTGATGCTCCTGTTTTGCATTTTAAACCAATGATTTGCTCAGTTTAAAGCATGTTGGAAATTTAAACTGTGCTTTGTGACTTTAAAGGGCAAACCCATCGTTGTACACTCTCAGATATCTTCAATCTGTGATAATAAATGCAGGATTTTTTTTTTCCTTGTTGAAATTTACATTTTTCCCCCTGAGAGCTTCCACTTCAGTTGGTGATTTCCTACTTCTCCCTGAATGACTTTGAAGACAGATGTGGACTTGCTGCTCTCAAGAGGTTATTAAGAGCTGATGACCCGCATGACTTTTTTTAAAGCTAACCTCTGTTTTGCCAATAAAAGGTTTCTTCCATCAGTCTTTCTAAAAAGGTTGAGACAAGATCTTATTCAAACTTAATATTATTAAATGAGTATTTCTACTAGTTTAGCAGAGTAGTAAAATTTAAGCACCTGGTCATTTTAATAAGATAAAACTAAGTTAGCATTTAGTAACGACAAATGTGCCATATTCACATCATACCATACAGACATAATTACAAGTGGGCTCCTTTTTCAAGTCAGAAGTATGGGCTTATGGCCATCGTCATAAGTTATAGCTGAATAAACTCTGATATATATGCTTAAAGGTTCAGTGTGTACGTTCTAGTGACATCTAATGATGAGGGTTGCGAATTGCAACAAATGGCTCTCTGTGCATTCACTTGCTCCTCGGACGAAATAAGTACTTTATAATAACTGTATTAATTCTAATGGCAACTGTAAATTCAGCAGTAAAAAACTTTTTCTCCATGAGGTTGTTATTACATCAATTTAATTTCTAAATCTAACAACAAAAAGGCTGTAAAAACTGTCAACATATGGTCCTCTTTTAAAATCTTTATAAAATATAGACTACCCCTGGCAAATTTGTTATTATTTGTGTCCTCTTGTATACTTGTATACTGTTCTATATACTTCTTTATGTCCCATGTACATTTTATTCCTCTTTTTGCAATAAAGATTTAAGGAGGAGGGAAAAATCTGATTATTCCAACACTACATGAATGCACCATCACTCACCGCTTATCCCTCCCTTTGCAAGCATTCAGGAGGAACCTCAGCGGCCGACACACTCTGTTGACTCATGTGCCGAATATGTGTGGTGCTCCATTTGTCCAAATTACGCAACTCTTCTTACTTCTAATAAACCAGACGACTACTACTACTACTACTACATATGCTTGTTTTTCGTACTAGTCAACGTAGTGATGAAACGCGCTCTGTAGAGCCGTTTGTCCTGTTTGGGCTTCTGTAGAGGGAAAAATAAAATAAAAATAGAAATGGCTCATTTTAAGGTTATAAAAACATAACAAGTCATTATGTAAGGACTTTATACACCACTGAAAACATAGTTATGTATATTATATTGATATCCTCCTAAATAATACACACTGAACCTTTAATGAACAGCTACAAATAGTTAACTTTTTGTGCTGTAAAAACATCTGGGCTTATTTTTCATTTATCTGGTGATTACAGGGCTAGCTTTATGATAGATGGGTGTCATGTCCTGCAAAGAATAAGCAGGTATAACTAGCAGATGAGTGGACAACAAGGCTAGCAATGGGGCTAACCGTCTTAGAATAACACCTGTGTGCTACCCAGTTGAAATAACAGAAGATTTTCCCGTCCAGATGACATAATGTGAATGCAGCATCAGTTACAGAGCTTTAAGGGAGCTGTAGTGAGCTAAATGCTAACAAAATGATTATTCTTATTGCTCTGTTAAAATTATGACGTTTTGTTTTCATTTTATCGTCTGAATAAGCAAAAGAAAGCTGCTGGAGCTGATGTTAAGAGAGAATTACGCTGTTTTAAAGATCCACATAAACTCCTCTGCTAGTTTTCCCAGAGAGGGGTGTTGTGGGTAAATGTAACCTCCCAAAACTCAACAACATCAAGTAAGCTGATTGGTTGGTCAAACTCCTGTGGGGAAGCAGGTTTGAAATGCAAAAGAAAACACACAGACATTTAAAATCCACACAAGTATAAAAGAAACAAACGTCTCTGAACAGCACCCATGCACTCGACCAAACTACAGAATAGATGTGTCCTAATTCCTTTCTACATACTAATAAAATAATTGAATTAATTGTACTCAGTAGATGTTAGTATGTAGGATACATGAAGTTGATTTTTGGTGCATTGTTAATGGAAAACATAACTCATGGACTGCATGAAAGGAAATTGAGAAGCTGCTCACAGCTGGAAAAAATAAATTGACGATAAAGGTAAAGAAAATAGCTTCAAGAAGACCTGGAAAAACATTTGTTTTCTCTTGGTGAAGTTAAATCGGCACTGGCATTTAAGAGTCACAGTTTAACGCTGCAAGTCTCATTTTCTGTCAGTACAAACTACATTGATTTGTTGGATGGTGACTGTATACTGACTGCAAAAACAGCATACTGTGGTAATTACTAGAGAGTACACACTGTAGTAGTTTGTAGAATGGAAATGGGATACAGCAGTCTCATTGCTGGTGCTGTCATCAGTGTATAAATTGTATCTGCAGTGGATTTCTGCCCGTGTGACTGTTGAACGTCAGAGCAAAATGTTAAGTTTAGAAATAAGCCTTTGCTCTTTGATTTTGAGCGATGGACTCCAGCGTCTGACCTTTTCTCTTGACGTTTAAGACTGTTGATTTTCTGCCATCTCACTCCACTGCTGCACTAAAAATATCCCAACGTAGTGGATAACTTTACATTTATTGACTCATCCAAGGAAAGAAAGACAAAAACACAATAGGGAGTGTTTCAGCACGTCACAATAATAATGTTAAAGAGCACTTTTATAAACCCACTTTACAAAGTGCTTCACGCAGGGCAACAACTTTACAACATGAAGATCATCAAAACTATTTCTGATTTCTGAGAGTAAAGGGAAATCAAGCAACTAAAAACAAGCTCATGCCATAGTTTCAAAGCTCTGACTGCGAATGCTCTGTCACCTCTAGTCTTCTGCCGCGCTTCAATAACAGATAGACAGACAGATAGAAGACCTGATATATATAGCATGATAAAGGCCATGAAGAGCCTTAAAAGTCATCAGTTAGATCTTTAAATTAATTCTAAAAACATACTGGGAGCCAATGCAAGGAGGCGTGATGTGATCACTTCTCTGGGACCTTGTTAAAAGCCAGGCAGCTGACTTCTGTAAAGTCTGAAGCCAATTAATAGATTTTTGGTTGAGGCGTGACGAGATGAAAGCTTGTAAAATGGTCTCCGTCATGTGACACACCCAGATTTAATAGAGACATGTGTCTTGGAGAGGCTAGACGTAGAGATGGGCTGTGATGAAACAGAGGAGGATTTGATTGCCAGGTAATCACAAAACAACCTTTTTCTTTTATTAAAGTTCCCTGTCCCCCCGTTTTCATTCATTGGTTGCTTGTTGCAGTTGGACAGGTGATTTTCCGCTCTGTGTTTCGGCACAAAATAACAGAAATCATCCTTTCATTCATATGCAGGAAGTTCAAAGCGTTCCTATAGCAGCACTTTTCCATCTGAGCAGCCCCTCAGGGTGGATTTTTCCTTTAAGGCTAAGGGTTAGGGCAAAGCCACGTGTGGATCAGGCCTTCAAAAATTCCTCTTTTGAGAACGCTCCCTATTGTTTCATTGAGTGCAGCAGAAATACCTCACAATTGCATGTTTGTTAAGTCCAGACATCAAGACACTCGAAAGGTGTGAATAGCAGAAGTAGCAGTGTGAGACGTGCAGAGGAACTCCCACACTTACTAACACATTGTTTTTCTCAAACGATTTCTCAGAAGTTGAACATCTGGTGGCGATGGCTTTGGGGCATAACTGGCAGCGCCTATCCATTTTAGAGACTATAGATTATTCTGGTGCAGACAGCAATGACAAACAAACAAAAATATGCATGAAAATTGGACTACAAAAAGCAGATTTTGTGGGCGGATCACCATCCTTATCCTCACTGAGGGTTTCAGGCAATCACTGTAAAAGATTTGGGTCGTATTGAGAAGCCTGGACACACACTGTTTGAGCATTACAGTTTTCAGTTGCAGCCCTGAACGCTCTGCTGTGTTTCCCAGTGCTCGTCAGTAGGTAACTGTCGATTCCTCACCAGATGATCTCCACTGTGTCGGGAATGTCACCATGGTGAGACTACAAGCCGCTTTTGCTTCTGATGGTGTTCGTGAACAAAGGATAGCGACATGAAACTTACATCTACTTACAGCTCTGAGTGCAACAAAATGCCAGAATCATATTTAGCTGGTGTGACAGCACTCATAAAGCAAAATGTTCCCGCCCTGTAGCTCTGCACCACGAGGCGTTTGAAACCATATGTTCTCTATGAATGTAGGTTCTATTTATTATTGTGATAAAACTGTGTAAATTAGAGAGGAAAGGAAGCTGTTATTAGATGTATTTTTGTAGAGAAACCTCAGTTAAATGAGGCACAGTTTTTGTATCATGTACTCGGATGCTATTTTAGCTAGTAAATGAACTCCACACCCCAATTAAATCATCTTGTTGTTAAAGCTGTTGTACATATGTTCTTTATTGTCCTGTTAATCAATGAATGTGTTTAAAAGGCCGTGTTTATGTTCTTTCAGAAGCAGTTTTTCCCAGTTTTGTCAAAGAAATGTCTTGAGATCCTGATAAACTAATATTTGGCTAAGTCCTTTGTGTAACCTAATTTCAGCAGACTCACATCCACAGATATTATCCCTGCTAATTTAATAGATCTAGTGAATCCATCGAGAAAAGCAAATTACCCTGAAAATGGAAATAAATCAGTAGAATTGATATCAGTGTGTCTTGTTGTCATTGTTTTTCTTTAAAAGAAAAGGGACCTGAGTCCGTTATCAGCAGACAAATCTGTAATCAATACTTTTTACTGTAATTTCCTCCGTGTGCGTGTGAAATAATAAAGCAAGAAACGGCACAAGGAGCTCAATCAGAGAAAATTTTGATCATTTAAAAAAAAGGAAAACAGAAAAAAGGACGCTAGTGAACTCACACACACTCCCTCGGTTGATCAGATGCTTTGGGACTGAGACCTTGTGTGTTTGTGTGTGTTTGTGTGTGTGTGTGTGCCTCCAGAAGGCCCTCCGACAGCTGGGACCATCATGTTCAATGACTAAAATAGCGTCAAAACTCAACATGTTCAACACCTGGGGCTATGTGAGTGTATGTGTGTGTCTCACATGTGTCCAATATTTCCATCTGCCTGTGTGTGTATGTGTGATGTGAAAGAATCAAACGCAGTGAGTGTGACAAGTCAAGTCCGCTTTATTACCGAATCAACGGCTCTCAGTAATTTGCTTCGGCGACCTTTAAAAACCAACAAGAAACCTTCTGACATTAAAACTCGACTATATGGAATTACTTTCAAAAAGTGTGTGTGTGATCTTTCCGCCCTGAACGCTTCCCTCTTCTTACGGTCTTTGTGATTTTTTTTTTTACACCCTGCACATTTTCCAGAAAGGTTGATGGATGTCTCGACTCAGGCAGGCACTTTATGGTGAATGAGTTAATAGACTCCATGGTGCATCAACGGCAGTACATTATAGTCCGCTTCCCTTGCTTCAACCACAGAAACTACTCAGAAACATGTTAAGAAAACCTCAGCAGCGGCAAAGAGACAAAGCGATTCAGACACACGTTCATTAATGAGCCACTGTGGCTGCCGTCACTCTCTTTGGGCTTATTGAGAAACAAAATATGTTGCAAAATGAATGATATTTTCTAACAAAAGAAAATATCTTGTAAGTAAAACATATCACAATAGACAGATACAGAAAGACACATTTGTCAAGAGAGATATCATTTGATGCTTATTTTCAGCATTAAATCCTGAAATTTTTATGCAAACAAATGCAGAAACAAATGTTCCCTTGGTTGTATTCTGTTGTCCTGTGTACACAGTCCTTCTGTTCAGCCACAATACTCCTAGATGAAATCTGTGTCATCATTGTATTTAAACATATTATTTAACTACGTCTTCATTTGTTGCACTCTGAAAAGCTGCTTCTCTTGCGTGTAAGCACAGAGTCACCATCTGCAACAACAGCTATCTTTAGATTTGAACACCAAAGCTGCTTGTTTTTGTTGTTTTGTTTTATACTTTTAAGGCCATTTTCAGACAGACAGCACTCTGTGGCTCAGTGGGAGTGCCGATGTAAAGGAAGGCCGGCCTAAAACCATAACTTCATCTGGTAAAGAAGAGGAACTTGGCTCAACAAAAGTCATTCAGGTCATAGTTATCCAAGAAAGGTTAAAATCAAGGGCAACTGGACTGATCTGGAAACATCTTCCAGTATATTCCAAGTCCAGTTGCCCTTGATTTTAACCTCAACTAATGTGATGTCATCCAGCAAGGTGCTGTGTTGTCACTTGCAAACAAGTGCACACACACATTCCTGAATACATTGTAGCTTGATCGTTGTATTTCTGCTATTGATATCGCATTAATTGTGGCAGCAAAAGATAAAATCAGTGCACTGTTTTGGTGTCTGAGAAGCCTTCATGCTCATTGATCTGTCCTTAAAACTGGACTTCCTGGATCGTCTGGAGCAGACTGCTCCAACCAACATAGCCCTTTGTGTTGCATAGGTGTTTTCTACCTGAATGTCCGGAGCTTCTGTCCAAATGCTGCCAGAGCTGTTTTTAAGTCTTTTAAGTTAAGTCTTGAGTCAAAACACGTCTGACGTTAAACTTCAGGTTTTCATAATCCCTGGAGCCAATCCCAGCTGCACCACCACGCCGCCTCACATGAACACATCACTTATAAATATATGACATATGAACTAGCCAACATTGTGCTCTAGAAAACAAACTTTCAAACGAAATAATTGATTCAATATGGACTGTTTTAAAAAGACCGGTTGAACTTTTACACAGAAAATGCTAACAACGATCTGCCATCTGCAGTTAACAGACTATGTATAAAATAGACAAATAATATTGTTAAAGATTGTTTTGTACGTTTTATGACGGTATGGTAATAATAGTAACTTAATAACTCGGAATCTGAAAATTGACAGATTGAACTTTGGACAGTGGTGTCTGGCCTTAAATTAAAAGGTCTAAAAAAAATGTATATCCAATAATCAATTTCTGTCTGTTTTTTTTCTTCTGAAGTTTTAAATCAAGTCAAGTCTTTAGGAAGTGAAGTTTACAGTATGACTTATGTCCAAGTCTCAAGTCTACATATGAATAGTGTCGCTGTGACTTTTATGATGATGTTCAGTCCCTTTGAGGCTAATCTATTTGTAATATGCATTCTTATAGAGCCCTACCTTTAGGGCGCAAATCTCCTTTTCTGCTTATGACCCCTCAGTCCCCGTCCTTTGTTCTGCTGTCTTTGACAAGTTTGAACCTGTGACTTTGTCCGTTTTACTGAAGATTGTTGAACCTGTGACTTTGTCTGTTTTACTGAAGATTGTTGGGCATTTGAAGCCCTCAAGTTCCCCTTCGAGGGAACTCGAACTGCGTCGGTGACGACACTATGGGAACGCCTCTGGGCGTGGCAGGGCTGAAATCATGAATGAAACTACTCCAATCCTATTGGCGTTGCTAGAACGGTAGCGTGTGACGGCGTAACTGGATGCGTATATAAGCACGCCGGCACACCGGACACATTAGCTCTTTTCTATTCAGCAGGCACTCTGGCATGTTTTAGACTATGGAAGAAGTACAACCACGAGAGGAAATTTCTTACCTGGAAGGAAGTCTGGCAGAGGGGATGGCTGGTGAGCAGTTCAGGACATCTTTGTCCTGTCTCAGACGCCGTAGCTATACAACTCGCACGGATGGCGGGGGGGGATTCGCAACCCTCACCACTAGATGTCACTAAAACTTACACACTGAACCTTTAAATCATCAACTGGAGTATTTTATGCTGCTCTCGGTGTTAAACATGTTGCATAATGTAATCAGACACAGCAGCTGAGAAATATAAAGACACTAAATCACACATATTAAATCATTTTAAACATCTTCAGAGACAGAAATTACAATGAAACAGCATTTTAGAGGAGCTTAACCTGCTTCCCTAGGTTTATGTGGATTATGGAGGGATTTGGGGGAGTCAGTGATGGCGAGATACCTTTTGGGATAAAAGTAAAGACAGAAAGGCAGTTTAGATTTTTTTTAATGTTGCTTTGCTGGGCTGAATGGCTCCGGGGAAAGAACAACTTCATAAATCGTTTTGTCTTGGATTCAGAGTTTTTCAGTGTCCTCGGATGGATATGTTTATATGTGTGAAGGTTTGCAAAACAACACAGAGAGGTGGTGATAGATACATTTACTCAAAATCTGTACTTAAATGTTGCAGTATTTTGGGGGGAAACGTGGGAGCTATTTTACTTTTTCTTCCTCCACTACACTCAGCCTCAGCTAAGGAATGAAATATGGCTGTTGGAAAAATGATCAACTTTGTAATGAATTCTGCCTTCGGCCTTCCTTCAGCTAGATGACAATGACTAAGACATTATCTAAAGAGTTTTGGAAAATGATCTCTGCATGGAGCATGTAAATCCTCTTTTGTTGGATCTTAAACATTTTCATCTCCAGCTTTGGAGATTTTCATGCTTCATTATTTCAATTTCTCCAATTTTGAGGATTTAAAACTGTGACATACACAGATTATCATAATCACTTTAAATTGTGATACTAAAAATATTTTTACTGCTAATATTTGCACAGTTTTACCAAGTAAAAATGTCAAAATGCAGGATGTTTACTTAGTTAATGTAGTATGATTCCATTGTGGTATTACTACATTAACTTCAGGGAAGTGGTGGAGCTCTGTGGTCCCTGGGGCATTACTCTCCAAGCGTGCGGTGCACCGACACACACTGGATGGTTGGTAATGGCTGTGCAGGATGGGTGAACATTTCCTCTCGCAGGAAGTCAAGACTCTGGAAGCACCAAAACCGCAGGGAAGCAAAGGAAAGCAATAACATTTGTTCAAACATTTTTGATCACTCCTGCTACTGTGCAGAAATGGGTCATGGCTGCCAGAGACGCATCAAACATCTTGTAGTCGTCTGAGTCAGTGGAATCTCTGATGGGCCTTTTTCACCACGCTGTCAACACCGTGTGCTCCTGTTTCAAAGCTGACAGTGTTTTAGTGCTGAGGAACTAAAAAGTTTTTTAGCATTTCCACTGTTCTGCATATTTATGATGACTGATTGCGTCTCACTTCTCGCCTGGAGTCACTGTTTCTTTTTTGTTGCTGCTCCTGTTTAGGAGAAACAAAAGGTTATTTCGGATTGAATACCTCTCCACTGCACTTCAATCGCTTGCTATGTAAAGTGATTCATCATCCGTAATCAGCCCAACGACTGCGGCGGCGTCTGTGAGCTTATGCAACTTTACATACTCATCCTGGGATACACAACCAATTGTGTGAGGAAAATGCAACAGAGGGGGTAGGAGGCAGCCATGTTTTTGAGCATCCCTGACCACCTATTTTCTTCTCCATAAGAAGCCTAAAACCCAATTACACAACGTCTGGGGGGTGCGATTGATTTGACATTGAGCTGCAATCCAAAAAAAGAGAAATCACTAGCAGGATCTTGATTTGGCCATGATCGACCAATCCCATTTGACTGAGCAAGTGTCTGAAACAAGCGGGGCAGGTGTCAGGGTGTTTTTCAGTAAGCTGATGTGTTTCCTTTAGAGAAAACGGTTTTGGGGAGAGAGCGCTGCATGATCAGATGTCTTGAATAAATTCAAAAAAAGACAGAGGGGATTTTTATGGCCCAAATATAAGACAACAGAAATCACATATGATCATATTTTATTTGAGGATTAGACATTTGTGTATTCTAATCAGATATTCTTTTTGAATGTGAAGAGTACCAGTCTAACACCAGCTCCCACAGAGAGTGTTGCATTATGGGTTTTTTGTAGCTCCAATGTTGCTAGGCTAGCAAGTTTCTTTAAGTCTGTTTCTGTCTTTTAGAGTTAGCATGCCCTAAAAGTTTAGAGGAGGACCAGTTTAACCTCCAGTACTTTCCGTCAGCCTTTGTAACAAGTTTTTGTTACAATTTGTCAAGCGCAGACACAAGAATAAAGGATCTGAACGCAAATGTAGACACTAGGACTGAGGAGGCGCAGTTGCTGGTGTTAATTTTAAAAAGGCTGAACAGGGAGTGTTGTTAGCTCACTTTGTAAAGAAGGCTGAGTCCTTACTGCAGCAGACTGGGTTCGAGTCTAGCTTATATATATATATATTTTTTTTTACAAAAGCCCAAAAAAGACTGAACAAAAACTTACGGCATCAGAAGAGGCAGGTGGTCCAACGAATAAACAAATACAAATAAGAAATACAAACAGATATCCAAGGAGAGCTAAATCCAAAAGTAAATCCACAACACAGTGAGAATAACCAAGAACTGACAGAGACACTTGACAACATGCAAATACCAAAGAGGAAGGTGACAAAACGAGGCACAGGGGGACACAATCAGGGAAAATCAACACCGACAAGAAGCAAATAACGCTACAAAATAAACACATGAGGACTGGTTTAACAAAATAAAACAGAACTAACAAAGCTCCGAAATATAACAGTTTTGCTGCCACAAAGGAAATAAATTCCTGATGAGTAAACACAACGTGGAAGTGTCTCTAAACAGGTTTACCACAGAAACAGAATGGGGACCAAATGTCAAACAAAAATAATCTGAGACGACGGTCTGTAAAAATGTAAAAGGAGAGAGTGTGAGGATGTAGCTGACAGACAAACTGCACACATGTGGGATTTACATTCTGCTTTAAAAGAAGTATTTCATGTTTCTTCTTCAAGAAAGGCTTCAAGGATGAGGACTAAATGTGGTTTGTATTCCTCACTGATGGGACACTGAGCAGCAGTCAGAAAATAGCAATCACTAGTAGGATCTTGATTGGGCCATGATCGACCTATCACATTTTTCTGAGGAAGTGTCTGAAACAAGCAGGGTGGGTGTATTTTTTCTATTGACATCGTATTGCAAAAGCAGAAATGAGCCAAAACATTTTAATCCTTGTGTTTTGTTTACATTAGTTTTACTGGATCCCACTGCTCTATGTGTAAAATAATATGTAACTGCAAAATCAACCTTTAATTATTTATCTTTTCTTATGAACCTTATAAGTTTAAGTATTGATGTGGTAAATGTTGCCGCTGTTGATGCATCTGATGAAGACAAAACATGGAACATAAAGCATTGTTATTACATGATTGGAATTATTTCATGTTTTATGTGTTATATGGGCAATGCACAAACAAATAATTTTCATTTTGTTTGCCAAAAAGTCATTCAAAGACAAAGAAATGTAATCCTACAGGACGAGCTGACATATTTGGGATTTGGGAGAGTAGGGCTGATGACACCAATCACATTTATAGAGCATACAAAAATTGTATTTAACCATGTTTTACTTTCTTTTTCTTTCTTTTTCTTTTTTTTTTTTTTTTTACAGACATGAAGCATCATTTTCTTTTAGACTTTGGACACGTCATAATTTGAAAATCAATCAATCTTTTTTATTTCTATAAAAATAAAAATCAATGAAATCACATTCCTGACTTTATAGTGCCTATTCAAACCTAACAGCCATAAGCTTAAAGTTGTTATCCTTAAAGAGGTGGTATTATGCTCATTTTCAGGTTCAAAATCCTATATAGGGGTTATACCAGAACAGGTTTACATGGTTTAATTTTCAAAAACACCATATGTTTTGTCATACTGCACATTGCTGCAGCTCTTCTTTTCACCCTGTGTGTTGAAGACTTAGTTTTAGCTATGGAGCGATACATCTTACCTCTACATGATCTTTGTGGGTTGCACATGTGCAGTTCCTAGTTAAGGACTACTAGCCAATCAGAAGCTGAAAAGAGCGGGTCAGTGAGAAGCCGGTAAACGGCTTCGGTTCAGCTGGATATGTTGCCGACTAGCTTGGCAACATGGACTGGAGTGGTGAGTTATTAATGTGTAACAAAAGTATCTTTCATCCATAAAGTTTTAACTGAGCTCTGTCTCTACATCACAGTAACAACTTTGTGTCCACTGACTGCCTGGAGGGTAGCTAGTGTTTGGAAGGGAGAGGAGAGCTGTGTGCTGCAGCTCAGTGTTTTTCCATCTGTGGTTTTGAGGGTGTGTTGGACTAGCCGCTTGGCAAGCGTTATATGCTTTCATCCCTGTGTCGTCACAGAGGAAGGAAGGAAAAGGCTGGACTACAAACGAGCTGTTTTTTAGGCAGTTCAGAGCAGTGTTTTCCGTGGGAGATGGGAACTCCTGACTTTGGGCTTTTTCACTTTGTAAACATATTACATGCACTAAAAAAATATATAACTCCATAAAGTAGAGGGAAAAAGCCAAAAACCATAATACCACCTATTTAAGGTTCCTGGTGGATTTAGCGACACTTTTGGTTTCATGTGGTAACAGCAGGTGCGGTTTAATCCTACTGGTCCTTGAATTCTGTGATGCAGCAAAACAAACTATTGTTGTTTTAATAAAGAAGTCAGGAAGTAGTTGGCCTTTTTCCATCATTCTGTTAACAACCGTGATTTGATTTTATGCTGGACACGGCATGACAGATCTGGGGAAAACTGCATTTTCATACTATGCACCACATGGAATAATTTACCAAAAGATTTCAGTTAATAGCGTCATAAAGAATGTGGTGAAGGAGGCATGTGGTTGTTTTTCATAGATGTGCTTTTTGTTTTATTGTGAATTTTGTTGTGTTGTATATGTTGCATTTATTTATTTTAGTTTAGTTTATGTATGGTTGCTACCTTGGCCAGGTCTTCCTTGTAAAAGAGATTTTTTATCTCACTGGGACTTCCTGGTAAAAACGAGTCTGCAAACAGCGAGAGGGAAAGGAGTTGGTTACCTCGCTGAGACGTTGGAGGTGTGCAGCCTGT
The DNA here is from genome assembly GCF_021292245.1 of Micropterus dolomieu. NCBI lineage: Eukaryota > Metazoa > Chordata > Actinopteri > Centrarchiformes > Centrarchidae > Micropterus > Micropterus dolomieu. The sequence continues at coordinate 1,162,352 of NC_060161.1, read as the reverse complement.
CGCCTGCAGCTCTTCATCTAACAGCTCACTGTGGCTGCTCCTTCTTCTTCCATTACTCCCTGCAATATTCAAACTGATCCCCTGTCAAAAAATGTCGAAAATGACAGTTTTGTAGACACATCTTTGATGAAATATAGCAGTCAATGCTAATCTCACTGACAAACACATTGCAGTCCCTGTGACTACTTTGTAATAAAAATTCATCTTGTGTTTCACCAGTTAAATGCTTTTAATGTGAAGCTGCAGCAGTAAGAAATGTTCGGTTAGCATTAGCAGAAACTTAATACAGCATTTCATGTTGCCACCAACACCCAGTTCGTTATGCTGCAAACACATAAATACTGTAATACTTTCATCACTGAACCATAGGCTTAATAACCATTGTGTTACCTCATTCAGCAAAAGATAGTGACGTAACAGACATTTACTTAAATGACAATCTTCGAGATTATTACACAGCACTGCATCAACAACTGTCATGTCTTTTACCTGTGGAAACTGATGCTTCATTGTTTTTGCTGGCATCTCACAGCTGTGAAATAAAGATCTCACAGATTGTCACACCATGAAATAAAATAAAAAAGCGTGTGTTTTAATCATAGCTGAGTGATGAAATGCTGATGCACTTCCTGGCTGCGGCTGCTGAGCTGCTGCCAGCGTTGTCAGTACAGGTGGCGATCGCAATGGCCAGCAGCAGTGGAGTGATTACAGTTCAGGAGCTAAGTGGATGAACTGGCCAGACCTGAGAGTTGCAAGTCAGTCCAGTGAAGTTTCAGCTCCAACATCGGTCGGAAAGGCCTCACTTGATTTGACATTAAAGTGCTGAATCTCAATCTCTTTAAATTACTTTACTTTGAGTTCTTTATAATATGGTTTTAAGAAACATAGTCACTGCTTTCATCTTGTAGTCAAAGTCTCTCAGTTACTGTCGTGGCTCTTAAGTGCTGCCAGTGATTTTCTTGTCACAAACACCGCGCCGCTTTCTGTCACTGTCAGTTTTACTAAAATGTAACCACTACTGTTTCTGCCACATTGAGAACTTGGTTTGTGGAAAGTGAAAGATATTTGATTATATCTTTTCATGTGACACTGAAGAAATGACACTTTGCTACAATGTAAAGTAGTGAGTGTGCAGCTTGTATAACAGTGTAAATTTGGTGTCCCCTCAAAATAACACATCACACAGCCATTAACGACTAAACAGCTGGTAACAAAAGTGAGTACACATTTTCACTTAGGGGTGTACGCCCTTTTGTTGCCAGCAGTTTCGACATTAATGGCTGTGTGATGTGTTATTTTGAGGGGACACCAAATTTACACTGTAATACAAACAAGATATAATCAAATATTTACAAAAATGTGAGGGGTTTACTCACTTTTGTGAGATACTGCATTTACAACAGTACAGTAAGTAACACAAGCAAGACTACAAAAAGATTTAGGTTGTAAACATATTTAATTTAAGCTCAGCCCGGCTTAAAAAAAGACAGCATCCTCATACAATACAAAGTGACTGATGCTTTGGCACAGTGAGGGCCCCAATGCTGAGAACTTTGGCAAAAAACCCTGCACAGTCATCCAGGAAAAAAGTTGATAATCATGCCACAACCGACAACACACTGTGTTGGCCAGTCATATACTTCATTATAGCATTATAAACCACTTTGCAGTGTTTTGACATCTGATAAGCTTTCAAACTCATAGATGTGCTCAAACTGGACCTCCTGGATTGTATTTCTTCTCATCAGTAACTGAAGTTACACAGCTGCACAAATGCAGCACCTTTCTTAAAGGCAGCGCTGTGGTGGAAATTACATTTACTCTATTTCATTTTCTGACACTGCAGTTTAGATGGACACATTGTAGTTACTAATTAGTTTGAAGACTAATATTTTACATTTAAAAACCTGTGATGGATATAAAGTACTTAAAAGCTCCACGTAACTACAACATTAGTTGTTGTTCAGTTTTTTTACATTTTACTGATAATACTTCTGTACTTTTACTGAAGTGCAGGACTTTCACATAGAAGAGAGTATTTTAAAGAGCGGCACTGCCTTGTCCTTGAGGATGTGAATTCTTCCTCCACCTCTGCTGGTAAATCATTTGAGTAGTTATCTGACCAATTAAAAGACTTCAGTATCAATTTTCCATCTTATTGGGACCACAGAGACTCCACAGATGAAGTTCTTCATGAAGTGTGATCTAAACTCATGTTTTGAGTCAGTTAACTCAATTTCCCACAATCGTTCAGGACATCTAGGTGTGAATTCAGCCCCTGGACCCAGCTTTCAGCTACGATTGGTCAGTGTGACCTTTTGACCTATGACCACGACCCATGGGTGTGACGAAGGTCATATGCCACCAGATATTAAAAGGTGATATTTCTCATCAAGGTGAGAGGGTGTTAAGGTGAAATTAACATAGATGTTAGCATATTGTGGCAATCAGCACACACACCTGCATCACACACACACACACACCAATCAGCTCAGGGTAGTCCTGAGTGACAGCCAGCACACTGCTACAGGATGTACAGTAACTCAGAGAAACACTGAGCTTGTCCATTAGATTATACATCACTTGGTTTTATTTTTGTTGCCCAACTTTTGTATTGAAACTGCATCAAATAGCATCATCATGATCCCATGGGTATCCAGGAATTTAGCAAAACTAAGCTAGTAAGCTAAAGCGGTGTGAGGGAGAGCCTTTTTCCAAGCCTAGTTTGAATGGAAGAACCACAGTTTCATACTTTAAACCCTGGATTTCGTATATACATTTCAAAAGTGACAGACTTAAAAAAAAATTAATTGATTGCCACAGTGAATTTAATTTCAGACCCTATAAGCAACATTTCAAAATGCACCTGCACTGTGTTGTATTTTGTGACTTCAGTCAAATAAAAGACATATATTTTGTCACTGAAGAAAATCTCGTCTCGTGAGCTAAGTGTATCGTCACACTCCTACTCATGATGTCACAAACAAAACCTCCGGGCACCTTCTGCTCTCTCTCTGCTGACAGCAGCAGCTGTCTCCCAGCGCGTCCTGCTCGGAGCAGACACGCAGCAGAACCAAGCTCTCTTAGACCTCTACAAATCAGCTTAGTTAGCTGTGACAGAAAGTCTGCCAGCAACAGGAGCAACAAAGTTCCAGATTGATAGTTTAGTATATTTTATGAGACTAAATTAGTTAATTGGCTATTATTTTCTCATCTTCAAGATTAAATTCTATTTTTAATTATTGAATCATTGTAAAAATAATAACTATATTAGTAAATATTTCATATTTAAATTTCCTTTACCCTTCAGTTTCAGACTTTTCCTTTCTGTCTGTTGGTCACATATAAAAATTATCTTTGATACTGGACTCATTGGCCAGCTGTGTCAAATCATTATTTGGAATAAAACACACAATTTATAGTTTGAATTTCAGCCTTAAAAATCACTTACTCATTGTATTTAACCATAAAAGTGCTACACTGAAAGGAAAACAGACCTTGAATATAGAGAAAATGTATACAGGATACACACACAGGCTATTTTGGCAGGCAGCCTCTCTTAAACCCGTAATCCATAGTGATTGAACTGTGACATCCCAGCTAAAGCTTTACAGATGACAGTGCTGAGCGCAGTCTCTCATTTAACTGCTGTTCATTCATCAGCTTTTCCCCTTCAGACGACCGCAACAAAAAAAAGATCGGGAGGTGATTCCAGACGTGCAGTTCTGTCCTTTAAGTGTAAAAAAATAATTGAGATGAGATCTTGGATTGTCAGGAATAGATCTGTGATAGTGCTCCCTAGAAACATCAGTGAGAGTGTGACATCTGTGCCGTGATATTAATGATGACTTATAAAATGGGTACTCCTTGTCCTCGGTTGTGATTGGCCGAGCTGAAGCGATTGTTAAACACCCAATAAACGCACACCTGTGACCGCATAAATGTTAATTTAAATGTTAATGCACCAAAGGAAGATCCCCGCTCGCGCCGTTATTGGAGCTAAACTGCTTGATGGAAGGTTTTACTTATTACAGAGGGATAATAAACATGAGTTTCATTTATTAAGCATTTCTGTGTGACAGCCTGCTTTGTTAAAGAAATTTTAAAAAAGGTGTGAGGCTTTACATCTCCAGCGCAGCCTCTTGAGCTTTCATCGCCTCAAGCATCATCACACTAACAGTGAAAAGAGGGACTGTAGCTGTATTAACAGTAGGGTCAGTGTAAAGATATATTCTTTAAACCGTTCCTGCATTTTGTTGCTTTGCTGAAATTAGTGTGATCTGGGTGTCCGAAACTCCAACAATCATCACAAGAGTCCAAAAAGTCACTCTTCTTTTCAGTATCTGTGGTGCAGAGCTGCAAAGTGTCAGCAGTTGACATCACTGATTAGAGGCTTCGCTCTCTCTGAGCTCTTGGCTGTAGGGGGAGAACTACGCACCACCTCCTCCTCAATTACAGCAAAACACAGAGCCGAGGAGCAGAGCAGGACGGCGATGTAAAGGGAAGAAAAAAGGGAGAGGGGAGAGAGGAGACCGGAGGAGCAGAAAATTAAAGAATAAGCCACGAGAGGCCACAGTGATTTCAGAAGAAAAGTTTTTGTCTTTATAAAATCCTGTTAGCTGATTTAACATTAGAGTAAAGCAAGCTGTCATGTGGCTTATTGCTTCTTTTATTGCTTTTATAAAATAGTCTTAACACCAGTGTAATAAAAAGCACTGCAGTATTATAAATGATAAAGTTGGAATCTCTCTCTTTCTCTCTGTATATACATATATATATATACATATATATACACACATATATCTCATATACTCATACAAATATACCGATCAGCCATAACATTATGACCACTGACAGGTGAAGAGAATAACATTGATTATCTTGTTACCATGGCACCTTCAGTGGGTGGGATATATTAAGCAGCAAGTGAACATTTTGTTCTCATAGTTGATGTGTTAGAAGCAGGAAAAATGGGTAAGTATGGGTAAGGATTTGAGCGACTGTGACAAGGGCCAAATTGTGATGGCTAGACAACTGGGTCAGAGCATCGTTGACCAGTCAGGTTGCCCCTCGACCCCGTCCACTGCTGAAAGTGAGTACAATGGGCAATGAGCATCAGAACTGGACCACAGAGCAATGGAAGAAGGTGGCCTGGTCTGACGAATGACGTTTTCTTTTATATCACGTGGATGGCCGGTTGCGTCCTTTACCTGGGGAACACATGGCACCAGGATGTGCCAAGGGAAGAAGGCAAGCCGGCGGAGGCAATGTGATGCTTTGGACAATGTTCTGCTGGGAAACCTTGAGTCCTGCCATTCATGTGGATGTTACTTTGACATGTACCACCTACCAAAGCATTGTTGCAGACCATGTACACCCTTTCATGGAAACCGTACTCCCTGATGGTGGTGGCCTCTTTCAGCAGGATAATGCGCCCTGCCATAAAACAAAAATGTTTCAGGAATGGTTTGAGGAACACAAAGAGTTCAAGGTGTTGACTTGGCCTCTAAATTCCCCAGATCTCAAACTAATCATGCATCTGTGGCATGTGCTGGACAAACACGTCCAATACATGGGAGGCCCCCACCTTGCAACTGTCAGGGCCTGGCTCTTAGGCTGCAACAAAAATGAGAGACCAGAAAAGTTTGCAAGGAAAGAGTGAACATTTTATTTTAAAAAATAATGTTAAAGAACAGAAATAACGTGTTCGGAGATGTGGGAATGTCAGGAACAGCACAACCAGCAGCTGCGCCCATGATGAGAAAGAGGAACAAAAGGAAAGTGGTGAGCTTTATAGTTCCCAACCACACAGGGCCCAGGTGTAGCTCATGCAGCCAACAAAACTCTTCCCAGACCAACATCATGCAAGACAAGAGACCAAAAAGAGGACACAGAGTGGCTGGGAGGGGTTTTCACAAGACTTACAGGACTTAAAGGAGACCTATTATGCTTTTCCACATTTTATGACTTGTATGGAGAGAAATAATGTTTTGAAGATAACTCCCAGTAAAAGTGAACAGTCGGGTTCGGCTGTGGCTCAGGAGGTGGTTCAATCCCTGGCTCCCCCTGGTTGCGTGTCGAAGTGTCCTTGGGCAAGATACTGAACCCCGAATTGCCCCTGGCGGCTATTCCGCCAGTGTATGGATGTGTGTGAATGTTAGTTTCTGTTTGAGCACTTAGGCTCAGTGTATGAATGTGTGTATGACTGGTGAATGCAGATGTAGTGTAAAAGCGCTTTGAGTGGTCAAAAAGACTAGAAAGGCACTATACAAGTACGGAGCATTTACATTTAAATATGACCAAAATATTTTTATTCGCCTGGTATATTTGTAACTTATTTTTAACTGTTTGATATCAGTTTTTTTTCATCAAATTTACAATTACAGTTGTATTCCAGGTGCATTATTGCATTAAAATATAGCTTTTTTTTACCAGGCGAGGATGAATATATTTTATATATAATATATATATATTTTATATATAATATATTTTATGTATTTCATCTCCATGTAGTCTGTAATGGTAAAATAAATATGTTAATATACAATGGATTTATATTCCTTAGCTTCTGACCTTTCAAAGGAAGAAGAAGAATTATGCATCTAGGCATAATGGTTGAGGAGATATTACTGATTTATTTTGGGTATGTTATTTTAGGCATTTTTCCTGGAAATAGGTGCCAGCGTCCGTCTAAACGTGGCCAAAGCTTCAAATAACGAGGTTAAAGTATTTATAAGATATCCCTGTGAGCCAAAACCTCAGATTTCCTCCTGTTCTGAACACTCTGTTTGAACTGCTTTTTCTACTGTTCTACGACACATGGAGCTAGACCGAGACGGTTTTCCAGATATGGTCATTTGCGCCGCACAGTCTGTCTGTACTGCTCAGCAGCAACAGCAGCCTGGTAACATGCTTCAGGTTTTGGCTAATCAGAAGACAGTGGGCTTTGAGAGGGGGGGGGGCCTTAAAGAGACAGGAGAATCTATAGCTTGTTTCAGACAGAGGCTGAAATGAAGGCCCACATGAAGAGCCAGTATAAGAACTTTGAATCATGCAAAGCTGCCATACAGGAGTCAGAGAACTACCATATAGGACTGGAAAAGCAGTATAATAGGTCTCCTTTAAAGGATCTACTTCTAAAAAGGGGGCAAAAGCTGGACCCACACAATATTAAGTAGGTGGTCCTACTGTCATGGCTGATTGGTGTACTGTATAAATCTACACACGACACACACATAATACATATACTGTATATATATATACGGTAAATGGACTGTACTTATATAGTGCCTTGATAGTCCACTCAAAGCATATTACAATACATGTCACATTCACACACATTCATTCACTGATGGCAGTGAATACATATGCACATATACACACCTTAATATATATATATAAATTTACATGTACTTATACATACAAATACAGTATATATATGCATTTATACAGACACACACACACACACACAAACACACTCACACACACACACACAGATGAGGAAACACAGCATGTTGTGAAAGTATTGAATGCATGAAAAAGGAAAGAAATTTGTTTTCCCTGACATGAAAAGTGTACGTGCAGCAGACAGCAGTATACATACAGTCAGAGGTCTGTCAGTGAAATTGCAAAGTGCAAAGTCAGAGTGTGGAAGCTGAGCTGGTGGATCAAAGCGTGTATTTACCTTCAACTCCAGTGACCTGACTTATATCCCAACTTATGCCAAGAAGGTTTCCACTGTCATGGAAGTTTTCATTTTATATCAAAGGTTAAACTCCGTCAAGCCAGCCTCTTCCTCCTCGTCAACCAATGACTCAGATGTCTGACTGGCTGAAAATGAATAAATAAACATGAGATAAACTTGTGTTGCTGCAAACACATGAATAGTGTGTCCAGTTCAATGGTTTCCCTCTAATCATTTCTGAGATGAAGGAATATAATGATTTTAGAATTTAGAAGAACGTTCATACATTTCAATTTCTCCAATGTGAGGATTTGCTATTTTACATCATTGTTATATATCTTCGGGTTAGGACTGTCGGGTTTTAGGAAATATATCACTGTTTTCTGACATTGAAATGAAAATGATGATAGTAGCAGACCTACATGATTTATGTCCACATATCTAAGCTGTGTTTCAGACTCCAGCATGTCAGCATGACCTGTGATAACAATCATGGTAGAAATCATTGAAAAGACCACTGTGGTTGACAGATAATCCAAAGAAAAAAACATCACAGGATTGGTTGCACTGAAAAATGATCACTGGGAACTGCAAATATAGCACCAGAGCGCCAGCATTTTTGCAGAAAATATACATAAGGACATTTGAACATGTACAAGTCCTGTGAAAACTGTGCAATTATAACTCCATCTGATGATGATCAATGGATGTGATAAAAATCCATAAAACAGCAACTAAATGGACATCATGGTGAGCTAAAGCTAATGGCGTTATTGTTGTCACTGTTACATGAACACTGTTTAAATTACAATGGCTGGTTGGTTGAATTTCAACACAAGGATAAAGGAAGGAAACACACAGGAACAGGTTAACATTCCAAAGCAAAAATAAACATTTGATTTTATTTGTCATTAGGCATATGTTTCAGTTCTAAAATCTTATTTTCCTGCCAGAAAAATCTCCTAGTGGGGTGAGAAACAAGGAAAACTGCACTGGCAACAAACAAGCGACATCTGCTCACCTCACTAACAGACGTTTGAATTTTTTCAGCAAAGGATAATGCTGGTGATATTTTTTTATTATTATTGTGAAAAAATCCCATGAAAGGACCAAAAACAACTCTGAATGTTATTTCGTTATTCAGAAGTTATTACATGTGTAGTCAAATCCTGATATCTCTTCTTCCTCTGTGCGATAGAGCTACTCTGATGTCCAAAAACTATTAAAAACACATCAATGAGCCACACATGTTCCTTCATCACCATGAACACACAGACTGTAGTTTATTTTGAGCTGATCCAACATCGACGGTCCTGCTGCTACTCACTAGAGCAGCAAATGTGTACTAATCCACCGCTGAAAACAACCTTGTGTGACCTATGTCACGTGAGTTAAGACATGTGACTTACATCATGTCACTAAGGTAATGTACTTTCTTTCTTTAACCTAAACCACGATCTTTTCCTCAACCTTACCAAGTAGTTTTGTTGCCTAAACAAAACAACTGCTTCCCAACGTTAACACTGTTTTTAATGTCACTTGACTTGAGTAACATACTTACGCTCTGGGACGCCTGTCGCTGAACTTGTACTTTCCAACTGTCATGTCAACATATTTTGTTGTTTAGGTATGAGAACGTGTCGGTTTTGGGAAATTACAGAGCCTTTGAAAAAAAATACAACTATATATTTGGGAGCTGAAGATTTTCATCTTTAGTAGGAACAAATCAGCTTGGGTTAGATAAGACGGAAAGTATTTAGAAATGGATTATCCAAAAAATACCAATTGAAGGCTCAATATGAGCCTTATTTAATGGGTGTTTTTTAACACACACACATATATATATATATATATATATAGTTAATTTTAAACACTGTAAATAAAGAACTAGTCAACAGTAAAACAGATTATACTGTTGTAAGAAACAGGTAATTAAAAGACAGTTTTCACTCTGAATCTCTGAATGTTGATATGGGGTAACTATTTATTTTTACTATATTATTTTCAATAGAAGTGGTGTACTTTTCAGTGACAGAACCTGTAAACCCAAGTCCGGACTGCTGGTGTTTATTTCTGGTTACATCCGATCTCATAGTAAAGTCTGGCAGGAAAGGAGGGGGGGGAAGATTTATCTGGTACTTTGCAGCAGCTTCTAATTTCAGCCAATCGGAGCTGACCATTATATCAGTGAAAGTTAATGACACACGGAAGATGGAAGTACAGAGTAGTACGAGGCATGAAGAGGAGAAGACATGACATTAAGAGGAGGAGTAGGAGGAGGAGAGCCGTGTGACAAGGAGAAGAAGGAGCTGCATGAAGGAAACAGAAGGGGATGAGGAGGAGACCGAGCGTGAGATGTTCTGCTGTCTCCACCAGCAGATGCTGAGGGGTCCAACAGCACACACAGCAAAACTCTTCCAGTCCACTGCCAGATAAATAGCTTTACACACACACACACACACACACACACACACACACACACAACTAAATAAATAGCTTTATACTCAGCAACAGCCAAAGTGGGTCAGACATCAAAGTAGCCACTCGAAAAGCTGCTGGAGCTGTCGACACACACAAACACACACGGCCACGCACACACTTGCTTACTCCAAATTGCTACTTGAACTGTCTACACACACACACACACACACACTCTTGGAGACACACACTTGTGCTTACTCCAAATTGCCACACTCTTCTCTTCTCTTTCCCCTCACTCTTCCTCTTCTCTTCTCTCCTTGCACACACACACACCCTCTTGCGTCTTGTAAATTGCAGCGAGCGGGTGCCATGGCTGACCAAATAACAGCAATCAGGAAGTCTGAGTGCTGAGGGACAAAGGCTGCCGGCCTCTTAAGATAGATACACACACACTCTGTCACACACCTTCAGCAGCAAGCATAGTGTTCATTTTCTGAGAAATGGATCAAGAGGAGGTCAAATGATAGCAGGTACAGTATCAAGCTCTGATATTAAAACATTTTTAAGTCAAATGTTGTCAAAAGGGGAACCTTATAGTGAGAATCTGCAGCTCTATTAACTTACCTTCTGTTAGCTCATTGTTTGTGCTTTAAGGCACATTCCCCGTACGGTTCAGCCTCAGCGCTCTCATCAACCTCGTTTCCAGCAGCAGGCAGCTCAAACAAGCTCAAATAAACCCGCTGTACACCACCTACCTGGCGCCAAACAGCAAACAGACACAGTTAGAGACTCGCTGGTGAAGCATGTGGAACATCCAGCAGCTAAAGAGCCAGATATTTTCATGAGGGGTTGGTGGAGGCCAGAGATAAGACTCGAATGGGATGATAATGTTGCTCTGTGTCTGCTGGATGTACAAATGAATGTTTTTCTGCCCCCAGTTGGCCAAAATTTGATTAATGCAGCTTCATTTTGGAATAAATTGAACATGTAAAGGTAGTTTTACTGCAGCATGTTGTTCACTATAGGGTTGCAACTAACAGTTATTTTTAATATTGATTAACCTGCAGATTAGTTTGCAACTAATGTGAAAAATACCCATTGGCAGCTTCTTAAAGCTCCAGGGGACATCTTCAGATTGTCTAAAGTCCAAGTGTGTTCAGTTTATTATCACATAAGACAAAGACAGGTAGCAAATCCTCACAGTTAAGGATCTGGACCTGGAGGATGTTTGAGCTTTTTGCTTGAAAATGTGCTTAAATGATTAATCAATCAAAGTAGTTGCCAAATAATTTTCTGTCAGTCGCCTAATTGACTTAATACTTTCAGCCCTGCTGTTCCCTGTTACTTAAGTACATTTTGGAAGGGAGAGTATTTTAAGGGCAGAACAGAGTTGTGCCATAAAGGCATAACTCTAAGCACTTTTGCAATGTTTCGAAAATATTAAGCAGACTTTGTTATTGACTTTATTTGCTGTTAAAGCTTAGCTCTGAATCTATTATTCCAGCATGGTTTTCAGCATGGTTTTTGGTTTTCAAAACCAGGAAAGGGAAGATATAGACAGGCCCATAAAGGTGCTTTATATACTACAAAGTTACTTTAATTAAAACATTAAAACACTTCACATTATTCATGGAAACATAAAATCATAATGTACCTAACTGCAGCTCCAACCTGAGTCGCAAACAAACATCAACACATCCCTGAATAACCCTCTGTAGTTACTCCACTCTCCTCTTCTCTTGAGAAGTTACGTTTTTATTGAAGTCAAACTTCTCTTTGAGCGCATCTACAGTACATTTCTGAATTTAGCTCTTGCAAGCAGAGGCATCCCATAACATAAACAGGGAGTGATTTATTGTAGCAGACAGCCAGTGTTTTCATTGTCAGGAGGTCGGTAATGGGAGCCAATTGAAGAGTGAAAGAAACATTGTGTTGCTTTGAGTGTAGGAACTATAGCGAGGAGCACTGTGGGAATGTGCTGTTCTTTTCTGTCACCCTCCTCAAAACGCACAGCTTCCACTCCAGGGCCCAGCACACCTCCACAGTATCTGGACTCAGTCTTGCCTCCCATACAACTGGCTGACAGCCTCACACTCTCACCGGTAATTGTGTTATGCAAAATCAAGCGTATGAATTTAATATCTTCTCTTTAGTCTGATTTTCAGTGGGATGTTGGTCCTCTGCATGGGCGGATTTGTGGGTGGGTACAAAATAATACAATTGAACGTTATGTTTGTAAATAAAATCTTTTCAAAACTATCAAGACTTCTTTTCTTCTCCTACTGGGCAGCATTAGCTCAGTCTGTGGGTTTTGCAAGGGCGTCACTTTGTGTTGAAAAGTAGTGAGGACATAAGGGCTCGGATTAGGGGTGTGATGATGCAGGAGAATAAGATGAGAAGATTTTTAACACTATTTTGAAGAAATAGGAAATGCTGAAATATGTGAGGGCGTCCTCCCCCAGAATATTGGAGCATTAAACCCTTAATTTCATGCATTTTGGAGACATTTTCTGCTTCAATTTATGGTGGAAATGTCTGTATTTATATAAAGGGGGGAAAAAAGATTAGCTGGTAGGTGACAATTTAGCTTAAGATACTTTTTTGAGGCAATGCACATTTGTTTCATTACATTGCATGTTTTCTTATTGTGCAAATAAAGTTTTCTCAAAGCATTTTCATTTGTTAGTTACCTTTTTTGGTGCAAGGTATTTTTCAAAACATTTTTAACAAATGCTTTCAAAAAGTGACGGGGACAAAAACAGCAATTCCAAAAAGCAGAGTCCCTAAAGTAAATGACACTTATGGGGTCTTGGCTTTGGAATCAGAGGGTTGCTGGTTAGAGACCATGGACCATTGCCAAAGGTGTGCCTGAGCAAGGCCCAGAACGCCTAACTGCACAATGGCTGCCCACTGCTCCTAATTAGGATGGGTAGCACGTGTTGTACTGTGTATAATTAATACAAGTTGATTATTTACTGTACGCTTTTGGCCCCAACCAGTACATCTTTTTTGTAGGATCACAAATTTGTATTTATGGTTTGTGTAATCAGTAGTTTCTTCCTCTGCTGGCTGTGTGGCCTCAAAATTGCCCCCCTGCTTAAGGCTGCATGCTCGCTTCTTATCAAAAACCACTTCATTTTCCCCCACCCTGACCGCCCCAGTAAGAATCACCTCAGCCATAAGCAGAGGCTTCCACAATTCACCTTACAGTAGCCCACAGGGCACAGGAGTCTCACTCAGGCGTGAACACACTGTATGACAACTCAATGAATAAAATGAATAAAATGGCTGCAGTAATGACTCGGATGAGGTGGCTGCTCCACTCGACTAGTTGTAGAGTGTTATTACAGCTGGGAAAAGAAGATTTACCAAAACAGGAAAACCTGGAGTCAATATTTAAAAATATATGTTTTAAGCTGCAACCTTTCATGCTGGAGGACTTTTTAATTCTTTCAGTAAGAGTCATTGTCATGAAAGTGCATGAAAAATATGATATCATCTTTCAAAGACATCACATCCTGAGTGCATTTCTACACCTCAGCAGCAAGGTAAAAAGTTCAAACACAGCAGGTCAGCAAAAACTTTAATTTTTCAGCTGGTGCCAAGGTACTTTTAAAAAAAGGTACCATGTTGAGTTTTTGACAACTAGTGGCGCTATGGAGAAATGTTTTAATGAGGAGGTCCTAAACTCAAACACAAACAAGGATGTACAGTAGGGGAGACCGGGAATGGTGGTAACATGGGAAGAGTTGGAACAAGTTCCACCAATTGGAGATAAGATAGGAGTCATTAGATCACTTCAGTATTTATTTACTTCTTCCCTAATCAGGCATGGTGGTTGTCAAGGCAGGAAACAGGCAAATTCAAAATATATAGACAAAAAAACTGATTTTGACAAAGATTTTGTTTAGTATCTATGCTATTGCAGAAAAAAAATGTATGACCCATTCTAATTTCAAACCACTATGCTAATACAGCTAGGGGATGGGTTGTAATACTGTTGTGACAGTTTGACTCTTAATTTAATTTATGTCTGGGGTGCCAGTCAGATCTCTCTCCTGACATATAAGATACTAATGATTTTAGTTTTTTAATCAAATGTCACAAAGGAAAAAAAATATGGACCCCCCACGTTGAATGACACCAACAGTGTAATGAAAACCACAACTCAGGAGTTTTTAAAGCACAATAAAAAACAGCTTGTATTGGGATAATGCACATACACAAAACAAAAAAACTACAAAATTATGCTTTGTAAAAACACTCAAATTGTCCTCTCAGGGTATCAGCGTTCAGTATTCTCTTGGTATGTAAAAAACACAAAATAGGCTCTTTCCAATCAATTCACAAAAGCACAAAATATTGTCTTTTCAGTTCATTCAAAGTAACAACATAAATTTATCCCAGTCTTCCAGCAAAATCAATAATTCAATTAATCAGAAAATTAAGGTTCGAGTGGTAACACACACACAAAAAGAAAAAAACAGCTGGGCAACAAAGAAAATGCTTTATCTGACTTACGATGGTTGGGCTCACCAAGGATGCTCTCCAGGGTTACCAGCATTCATTTGTCAGCAGTGTGACATTCAAGTGTAGTTCACATGTTGACCTGTGTATAGGCACGCAATCTTTTCTCTACTCAAGCCATATTTCTATTTAATTGTCATGCACATTTTAAGTGGACTTTAGAAATGTCGCAAATAAAGGACAAAAAGTAAATGCAAAATTGGTACGTTTCCATCAGCTGGTTTGGAGCGAATAAACCAGGCTATGTCAGGCGTAGTTATGTCAGACATATGGGTTTCAAACCAGAAACAAAACCGGGCACATGGACCTGAGGTATTTTGGATAATCCATTTCTAAATTTCTGAGAGATCTTAAACAAATGGAGCAAGGTCCTCGGGAATGTGTTTCAAGCGGGCAAGTTGCTATCAGCCATGTCTCCGCACGTTATGGGAATATCCAGCAAGACGCCGACAGCGGAAACAGCTGATCAGACGTTACAAGTTCGCTACATCAGAACTTGTGTGTTTCCATCTCCCATTTAGCGTATTAACTCTTTTTCGACAAAGGCAAAAACCACCTCAAGTGAGTGTAAAAACCTTTTTTCGAATTGTGCCGTTTTCATCAACCTGTTCTAATGCAATACTTCAAAATGCTCACAAAAACACGTTTAAGGAAACACGGCTTCAGTCTACCAAGGAACACCATGTATTTGACATCAACTCACGAGTTCTGTGATATTGTTGTAGAGGATTGAATTGGTGGAATTTGTAGTAAACGTGCGTAAATGTGCGTACTTTGTAAAAATGTTTGAGAACTCAAGCAAAAAAATTTAGCAAGTTATAGTTGCTGGCGGCAAAGAGGAAGACTGCTAGCTAGCAAAAAATGATGTAAACATTGCAGGATTTAAAGTTTTAAAAAAGTTTTGGGGATTTAAATGGCTTTGCAATTGGAGTTTGATGTAGGAAATGCATTCAACATGTGTGCTGGACCTCAATGATGAGTGCATCTAAGAAAACTCATCAGGGTATCGTTAATGTCTTTAATGAATCTGTTAATCTATAAAACCATGAATATCTGCACAGTGTACTGCATTCCAATACAACAACCATGAAAAGAATTCAACCGTTAAGAAACAAGATTTTTATTTACTTAAAAAAGACGTGCATGATTATAAACACTGACGTCAGAAGGGCATGTGATACAAGACAATATATACACACCTAAATAAGCACCATTTTATATCCTCTTATTAAAACAGACATGTACGTATGTCATAATTTTTAAATAACATTTACTAAAAGTTGAAAAATATCAATGTCTGGAAAGAGAATCAACAGCACAGTTGATGCCAGGGGCGTTTCCAGGCTCTTGAAACATTGGGGGCTTAGCCCAGCCCAGAAATCTTTTCTGTTTTCACCCCCCACTGCCGCCTACCCAAAAGTACGTCTGTAAAGCAAGTGTACATACATGCAGGCATGCCTGAAGTAGCCTAAAGTCTTGTAGCACTTTTTTCACCTTAATGATAAATTAGCTTAATTAATTTGAATTTAGTTTAAAAAGAAGATTTTGAGCATAAACACTTCCTGCATTCTGGAGACATTTTCTGCACCAATTTGTGGTAGAAATGTCTTTATTTTTATAAAGGGAAGGACAAAAGTTAGGTGGCAGGTGACAATTCAGAATATAAAAATATAACAGAATGTAATGCTGTAGCTTTTTGTTTTTTTTTTACATTAAGTTTATTTTTAAAAATATATTTATAATCAATATATTTTTATTGCTTTGCAGGTTTTCTTATTGTGCAAATAAACCTTTCTCACAGCATTTTATTTGAGTGGCCATGGCTCTCCTTTACTCCTTCAAGTGCCTGCTCTATGCAGTTGAAGCTACTGCAGCTCCAGTACCAAACATTTCAGGTATTTTCGCGCATTTGGCGAATATTTTTTGTCCGACAACACAGGAAACAGCTTGAGCGGGGGGGGAACACTTCATGATCAGACAGCAATATCTCCATAATTCCACACAAATGTTCACTTCAGCAACTCTGATTAAGTGCAGCTCACAGAGGGAATAAAGCATCCTGGAGACAGTAAAACAGTAGTCACTCACAGCGAGGGGGACAGAGACAGCAGGACACAGGTGTCAGTGTCGCGGTCAGGTGTCATGATATTCTCTCACTACTGTTAACCGTTTGTGTTGATACACTGACTAGACACTGATCGACAACATTTATATTTAAATGTACTGATAACAATTTTGCAATTCAGAAGTCGTGGACAAGCCCTGAAGCTGTGAGCAATGCCCCCCCCTTTCTCTCTCTCTCTCTCGTGCTCTCTCTAAATGCAGGCAGTCTGAGTAACGGTGTGGGGTCACATTACTTGAACTTCAAACAAAATGTATCAGTTATTGCGAGTAGCCTCCTCTCTTTGAAGACCTGCAAGAGAGTCTGTGTCATGAAGATTATTGCATATTAACATGGAAAATATTTTTGCCGCTGTTACATTCGGGGCTACAGTCAAATCATGTCAAAAATGACCTGGTGACGCCGTTGGTTGATGCACTGAAATAAAATCTGGCCTGTAGCTGCAGTCCATCCCTTTTTAACTGTGGCCTTAAAGGCGCTGGGTTGGACACTTCCTACTATGCAAACATTTGTTTATTCCATTCATCTGTATCTGTTAACCAGTATTTCATCTTTTAAATCATTTCTTTATTCCATTTTATTTGTGTATTCTTATCTTGTCTTATTGTATTTGCCTCATTGCCTCCTGAAATGTTTTAATACCGGTTTAACCATGTAAAGCACTTTCTATTTTGTACTTTGTTAAGAAAAGTGCTGTATAAATTAAGTTTATTATTATCATTATTAATCCTGCTTAAATCTATAAAGGCTTCCAAACTAGTCATTCGTACATTAGAGGTTTATATTTTAACATAGCTGATTATAATATAACAAACCCGTTGCTACCACAGCACACACGGCCCTGTGAGTAAGTGTACATCTGAGTCATCATCACCTCTGTGACACAATCTCAACCAAAACTGAACATTACAGGCTTGTGGTATTAGCATTTGCTGCACAGCTGTTGTATTGTTGTATTATACATTAGACTGAACGGGTATTCGTGTTATTGTGTCCACCCCCTCTGGCAGTGCTCCCCTGCTGTTCCCTGCTATTGAAGCAGTAATTGCACAATCTGACTTTGCTTTACACTATGTGTACAACCTCATATTACCCCCGGAATTTGCTCACTGTGGCATTTTACAGCCTCAGGAATTATGTATGATGCTCTGTAGCTCTTATAACTTCCTTGAGAAGTTTATGCAACTTTATGCTTTCATCAGCGGGATTCAAAACTGGACAGAGACTCACTCATTCAGTCCTTTACAGAGATGAAATCCTATAGATCCCTGCTTTAGTACGCTGCACTCGCTGCCAAAATAATTACAGCGAATATATAATTACTCTGAATTATATATACATAACTCTATTTATAGTTAACTATCTATCTTATAATATAGCTTCTATGTTTTCCATTCTTACAATAATGTTGAAATGTCCTCAACTGTAATTTTTCAATGAATTTAGACTCTAGCCGAACAAATCCGATGACTCCTCTCTCTCAGCTCCATCTGTCTCCTCTCCTTTCTTCTTCTGTGACTCCTCCTCTCCGACTGTATTTTCTCTCTCGTCGCCTTCTGTTGTCTTGTAACTGCTTGAACCCTGACTGACATTGTCCTAGTGTTGTCATGACGACAATATGGAGAACTTTAAGTGTTGCTGACTGTTGCACAGATATATTTTTCACGTCGTTACATGTAAAACCTCTCTGCTGGCTGTGCTGCAGCCGCTCCATGTCTTTGACCCAGAGTGCTTCCTCACTCGTGTTCTCACACTGATGTTGTACTTCAGCGAGGAGAGCTTGAGCCTGTGCTGCCAGAAATCAATGGCTAATGAGCCATGAAATTATTTTATTCCATTTTCGGCATCTTATAATTTTCTTTTGCCACTTCTTTATTGAGTCATTCTTTTTTTTTTTTTTTAAAGAAAACTATTCACTGGCATTGTCGTAATTAGCAAAGATATCATAATCTCTGCATTGTCCAGAACTCTATTTTATGTGTTTGGATAAGATGTCAGTTTCTTTTAGTAAATGACAAAACAAAGATTCTGTAACGGGGCGGCTGTGGCTCAGGTAGAGCGGGTTGGCTGTTAATCGGAAGGTCGGCGGTTCAATCCCCGGCTCCCCCTGGTTGTGTGTTGAAGTGTCCTTGGGCAAGATACTGAACCCTGAATTGCCCCTGGCAGCTGTTCTGCCAGTGTATGAATGTGTATGACTGGTGAATGCAGATGTAGTGTAAAAGCGCTTTGAGTGGTTGAAAAGACTAGAAAGGCGCTATACAAGTACGGAGCACTTACATTAAAGATTTAACTTCAGTGGTATGATTTTGTTTGTGTCACATCACACAGGAAAAAAATGTCTATTTGATCAATTTAAACATATTTAAAATTAAATATGTGTTATACAGTATATATATACTCTTTCCAAAATGCAGACAGCACACTATGAGTTTATTAGTCATGGGAAAAATGGCTCTTTGAAGGGAGTCAGATCTCAAGCCTCCCAGATATTTAACACCACTTCTGCTGGTCACTGCCTAAGTTATGTTCTTATTTGTTAAAAGACATAAAGATGCAAGATTCTTCTTCTGCAATACATTGAAAGTTTCTGTCATGCTGATGGTTAAAAGGTTGCGGTTGTTGTCTGTAACAAAAATAACACCTAATGAAATAGTATGGTTGATAAATAATTGAAAAACTCCATACAAACACATACTGTATTTCAATGGAAGGTCCAGTGTGTAATATTTAGGAGGTTCTGTTGACATAAATCAATATACTAAACACAGCTATGTTTTCCGTGGTGATTAAAGACTTTACATAATGAACCGGTATGTTTTTATTATCTTAGAATGAGACATTTATATCTACATAACCGCAGTTCCCCCTTAGGGACGTAAGGGTTGTTGGATGTCGCGTCGCCATGTTTCTACAGTAGCCCAAATGGACAAACTGCTCTACAGAAGTGCGTTTTGTCACTACCTTGAATACATATGGAGAAGAAGTAAGAAGACAAAGAAGTAGTAGTAGTAGTCGTCTGGTCTATTAGGAGCAAGAAGTACACCGTAGCTTCTCCTGCGTGCTTGCAAAGGGAGGCGGTAAGTGAGCCGTTGCTTGCAATTCACAATCCTCACCACTAGATGCCACTAAAACAAACTGAACCTTTGAATTGATATGATATAGGTAACTATGAAACAAAAGACATTTCTGTGTAATTTCTTCATTGCATGCATTTCTTTTGTCGTGTGGTGGAGGAGGGAGTTAGAGGTTGCAGGGGCAACGGGAGCAGGCTTTACTGTACGTCCTATTCACCTATTCACACCCATTCACACATTGATGGCACAGCCACCGGGAGCACTTTGAGGTTCAGTGTCTTGCCCAAGGACACTTTGACTTCGGGATCGAACCATCAGTTAGTGAACGACTGCGTTACACCCTGAGCAACAGCCGCCCCACAATGACAATGTTAACATGCTGATGATAGGCAGGTGCAATGTTTACCATGTTCACCATTCTAGTTTAGCTGATATTTGGTAATAATTCGGAGAACACGACAAATTAAAAATTTACCTGAGATTGGTGCTAAAGGAAAAGTCAGAAGATCACCAAAGTCATTCATACTCTGGGAAACATGAATATCTGTGCTAAATCCTTCAAATAGTTGTTGAGATAATGATCATAGGTAGATAACGTCACATTATGTAAATGTTTTGGAGTACAATAACAGAGAAATTACCTTTCATTTTATAAAATTTTTTTATTAAAAGCAAAAACCAATACAACATCAGGTGTTAGCTTGGCACCAAAATATATTCAGATGAATTAAGTCCTGCTGAGATAATGATGTAGATATGTTTATGTGTGTTACCTGATGGTGTGTCTTATTACAGGCCCTGCTCACATGGTCCACCCACACAGGTGATTTTATTTCTTATTCCTGATTAGAGCTACCGAGGACAGTACAGACAAGGCTGATTGACATCATACTTGCTGTCCTCTATGGAACAAATTACATCTTTATTATTGGTACATTCACTGTCTTCGTTTAATTTTAACACAGCTCTACCTTCAACCAGAACAGAGGTCTAATCAGTGAAAACGTGTGTGGGTGTGACAGGCCTTTGAAATATGGAACGAAAACAACCAGCTTTAGGCTTTCAACAACAATACCCACTCTGTTCATTAGTCAATCAATAGATCAACAAAAATGTCAAACATCATCTATTTGCAGCATCTAAATTGTGCGAATTTGCTGCTGTTCTTTGTCATATGTGACAGAAAACTCACCATCTTTGGTGATTTAAACTGTTAGCATTTTAGGCAATTTGAAATTCACCCTTACTAGGAAATAGTAATTGGTATTGGACCAAATGAGTAGTATAGGGAAACAGTCAGCTGATTAATCAAGGACAAAATGATCATTAGTTGCATCCCCTAGTTGACATATACAAAGAATATGATTGCAATGCACTTGAGTAAAAGTACAGATACCAATCAAAGTATCACAGTATCAAAAGTGAAGTTATGTTTTTCAGGGGTGGCTGACATAACAAACAACATTTAAAAATACAGTAGGCAAACTGTCCTATTTATTAAACAATGGCATTCATCATAAAAAGGTTGCCATTTCAATTAATAAATTCAAGTGCTCAGATGTATGTGTGTGTGTGTTTGTGTGTGTGTGTGTGTGCGTCAGTTCTGGAGGAAATAGTCAGATTCTTTACTTAAGTAAAAGTACTAACATTGTAGAAATACTCTGTTACAAGTCGTGCATTGAAAATGTTACTAAACTAAAAGTATAGAAGTATAATCAGGTAAATGTACTTAACAGTGTAAGTAAAAGTACAGTTGCAGAAAGAAAAAATGTCCAGTGACTGTTACTTTATATAATTATCATTCCTCATGCTTTACTGTTGTAACTGTTGAGGGGGAGCTCCTGTTTAACTATTTTGTATCGGAGTGCAGCTAATGATCATTTTCATTATGGATTATTCTGCTGATTATTTTCTCTTGTTTTTTGAAATTCTGAAAATAGTGAGAAATGCCGTACAAAGTACAAAGTGACACCCTCACAATGCTTGATTTGTCTAACAAACAGTACAAAGCTCAAAATTATTACAAAAAATTAAAATAATTAAAAGGAAAAGCAAAATGTCTTAATGATGAAAGTTGTTCACAGTTAATTTCAGTGCCAATCTAATAGTTATGTCAGCTGTACTTGTATAAAATGTTGGGTAGTTTAATTTATAACACAACACATTTTATTTTATTTAGTATTAATTTGTTTTTTGTATAAAAAAGCTTAACTTGTAAAGTAACTAGTAACTAAAGCTGTCAAATAAATGTAGTAAAGTAAAACAGAATGTCTTTGAGATATAGTGAAGTAGAACTATAAGTGACATGAAAAGAAAATACTCAAGTAAAGCAAGTACCTCAAATTTATACTTGGTAATAGTACTTTACATTTACTCATTTAGCTGACGCTTTTATCCAAAGCGACTTACAATTGCTACATATGTCAGAGGTCGCACGCCTCTGGAGCAACGAGAGGTTAAGTGTCTTGCTCAGGGACACAATGGTGGATGGGTCACAGTGGGGAGTTGAACGCGGGTCTCTCACATCAAAGGCATGTGTCTTATCCGTTGCTCCATCACCACCACAGTACTTAATTACGGTCCACCACTGGTAAACAGTTAAACAAAAGCAACAAAGCCAAGCATGTATTCTTAAATCTGGCTTCAATCTGTTAAAAATCTGATTTTGTTTCCATGTGTGTCTTTTTCTAGCCCAAACTAAATAAAAGCACTCTGACTCCCTGTATCTAATGTGAGTTCCCTGTCCAAACATGAAGCCACTAAAAGGTTTAAACAAATACTCAACAATCATTCAGCGAGAAATCTGTCAAAGGACATGCAGCGGTGTACACCCCACTACTGACAGTTGCCTTCAACACAGTTGCTACAAAGTACAATGAAGCCACAAGTTTGGTTTTGACGAAGTCTCACTTTTCTTGACAAGAAAAACAAAGAACACAAAAGCTCTCATGTCCTGCTGCAAAGCTGAAAGCAGCAAGTTCAAACTCCTACTCTGGAAGTTTGTCAGAGTATTCTGGAAAATGAAAAAGTAGGAGAAGAAGAAAAACTACACTTTTTTGATTCATGTCTGGTTTTTATATTATTAACGTGAATGTGCACTAAGATACAGCACCTAACAATTCAAAGGTAAATTCAGAATGACACAGTGTGAGACACATAGAGTGAGATCTGATTCCAGCTACAGCACATCGCCTACTGTCAACTATACTGTAAAAAGGACAGGAAGTGATAAGGTTGTAATGCTGTGAAATGACAAATAAGCTGACAGATAGAAGGAGTGATCCATTCCTTGTATGTGCTTGCATTTGACGAGTGAATCTCTGACACAAAAATGAACCAGACCCAGAATGGCAGCACATCAGATTTCTGCCTCGCATTGCACAAAACCAGTGCTCTTTCCATGGCAACCGTATCAGTGGCTGTTTTGGCAGGCACTCGCTGTGTACCAACCAAATGACAAATCAACAATGTTGATTCCATCACACTTCTAGTGAGATGCTGAGATGCCTTTCATTCCTGCCTTTGTGTGTGTGTGTTTTCTGTTTGCCTGTTCACCAAGATATGTCCACTGCGGATCAAGATAGAGCTGTGCAACTAAAACCAGAATGCTAAGTGGGCCTGTGGGATAAAAAGAAATAAGGTGTAGGTTTTATTTCAGCTTTGACAGGATGGACACATTCTGGATCACACAGACTAAATGCATCTCTGTCCCTTAATGTTATAATCATGATGGAAACAAAAGATACAGTGATAGAAGAAGAATTTAAATTTTTCAATTATAGGTTCAGTGTGTAATATTTAGAAGGATCTATTGAGAGAAATGCAATATAACATACATAACGTTTTCAGTGGTGCATCAAGACCTTACATAATGAACCATTATGTTTTTATTAACTTAGAATGAGCCATTTCTATCAACTTAAATTGCTCTTACATGGAGGTCGCTGTTGCGCTGCCATATTTCTACAGTAGCCCAAATGGACAAAAGACTCTTCAAAGTGTGTTTCATCACTACGTTGAATACATACTAAGAAGGAGGAGAAGAAGACATAACATTAGTGGTAGTAGTAGTCGACTGGTTTATTAGAAAGTAAGAAAAGAAGAGAAGTTTGGACAATTCAGCACAAGAGCTGACAGAGCACGTCGATCACCTTAGCTTCTCCTGCATGCTTGGAAAGGGTGGGGGTGACTGATGGTGCATTCATACGGTGTCGGAATAATCAGAAGATTTTTTCCTCCTTAAATCTTCATTGCAAAAAGAGAAATGAAGTTTACATGCGACATGAAGAAGTATACAGAACTTTGATTTGTGCAAAATCACGTATTGCATATATATATTGCAAACATGTGATTTATAATTGTCATGATCCTGTCTGTGTGTCTTGTTTGGGAGTCTGGGTTTAGTTCCATGTCCTCAGTTCATGTTTTGGTATTCATTCCTGGTCCTTGTTTGCATTATTGTGGTTTGGTCTCCTCTGTATTCTGTGTTCTAGTTCTGTGTTCTCGTTTAGGTTCTGGTTCTTTGTAACTTGTGTGTGTTTCTGTCTTCTTGGTTATTCACTCTGCCCCATGTCTGCTTGTCTAGTGTTCTCTCTGTTTCCCCCTGCTGTCTCTCTGCCTCGTTAGCCCTGATCCCGCTCACCTGTGTTGCTCCCGCCCCACTCGTTAGTCCCTGTGTACATGTATGCCTGCTTGTCTCTCCAGTCTTTGTCACGTCCTTGCGTCTTGTTGAGCGCTCCGCCTTGTGCTCCGTTTTCCCTGTGTTTTCAGATCGCCTTGTGTTTCCTGGATTACCTTGTTTGGACTTTTGCCCTGAGCTCCATGTAAACCTGTTTTAGTTTAGTTTTTGAATTAAATAAATCCTTTGTTTGAACTGCATCTTCCTCTCGCCTCGCCATTGTCTGCATTCAGCTCCCCGACCCGTGACAATAATATGATTATAATGTAAGTTTGCTGTCCATGTAGAGTGAACTAGATGTCTGCCTGTTCTTTACATCCTCATGCTAATGCTAATCCAACACTTCTTTGTAGTAGCGTCCATGTTAATGCCACATTCCAACTTGAGAGTGGGAAATAGGACCATCCAAGGAGCATATGAATGCACCGTGAGTAACCACACCACTATAACTTACCTTTAAGTAGAAATGACAAAATAATAGTGTTAAAATGTGGCATTAAAATTTCACTTATTTGGTAAAAGTGCAGAAATATTATCTTCAAAATATACTAAAGCAACAATAGATATATTTTTAAAATAACAAATGACAGTGTAAAAGGGGTCGAATCTGCAGAATAATCAATAATTATTAACAAGGTGGTGAACAGTGAAGCATCTGGCAGCAAACAGTAAGTTATTTCCCAGAGGAGTTGATAAAGACCTTAAACAGAGCTAAAAGAGAGTGAATATTGGACTTTAATTCATCAGATGGACACAAACACAACTCCAAACGAAAGAGAGCAATGGATTGGGTCCCGTTCACATTTGAGCTTAATTATTTTGATTGATGCATTAACAGTTAATCTATGCAGCATTGTAATGTTGTAATTGATGAAAGACAAGATAAATTTAACTTTTTTTTTTTTTTCACATACTCTTTGGTGATCTGTAAAATGTGATACATTTTTACAGAAGCTCAGTGTCGGTTTTGTGTTTAAAAACGTGAGTAACTATAGCTGTCAAAGCGTAGTAAAAAGTATGTTTGTTTCTGAATTGTAGTGAAGTAATAGTATAAAGAAACAGGAATATTCAAGTAAAGTACAACAGTAAAATTTGTGATCAGCATTTTCCACACTTTCTTTAGACTTTTTTTTTTTAAAACCAAACGATTGATTAAGAAAATAATCAGCCACTAAATCGATCATAAACATATTGACATATGAAGCTCGGGTTCTCTATTCACCACTCATTCACAAAACTCTCTCTCTCATACACACTCTCTCTCCCTGCCCCAAACACCTAGTTTTGCAGTCAGGTTTCACCACAATTAGCTCAGCCAATCATGAAGTCACTATCACACTTTATATCTGTTCTCTCCTCTGCTGCCAGCTGTCATTTCAGTATGAATCTCTGTGGTCCTCCTCCACCCCATTTTCCTCCTGCTCATGAAATGCACACTCAGTTGAAGCTCAGATCCTCAGCATCTTCATCCTTTCATCTCACCACAACCAGTATTTAGACTCCATCAGGGGGATTTCAATGCCTCTGCAGCTTCACCCTCTTTAAAGTGGTCAAATTATGCTCAATTTCAGGTTTATAATCTTATTTGGGGTTGTACCAGAACAGGTTTACATGGTTAAATTTTATCATACTGGACATTTCTGCAGCTCCTCTTTTCACCCTGTGTTTTGACCGCTCTGTTTTAGCTACAGAGTGATGCATCTCACTTCCATAAGATCTTTTTTGGGAGTTGCACATGTGCAGTGACTAGTTAAAGACTACTAGCCAATCAGAAGCAGAGTAGGGCGGGTCTTGACAAGCCGTAAACACAAGCAGTATCTCACTCTTCATTCTTGTGGAAAGTCGCAGCCCAAATACTGTTCCAATTCAAAAGTCAGCATCTAGCAGAGTACAGTCTGCATTGGTGGTGACTTCTGTGAACTTCAGATAGCCAAGGATACCCAGGAAAATGGCAGAGGAGAAGACTCAAAACTGTAAATTATAATACTGCTGTTATTGTGTCACGGAATGCAGTTTTTTATGTGGGAATATAGTTGTTTAAACTCCAAATGTGTGGTCGATTTCTAAAGACAGAGCTGATTTGAAAACAGTGTTTTCTTTAGAAGATGGGAACTCCCTTTGAGGTGGTCTTTTTCACTTTGTAAACCTATTACATGTACAAAAATATATATAACACAAATGATCGCGGGGGGCTGGAGCCAATCCCAGCTGCCATCGGGCAAATGGCAGGGTACACCCTGGACAGGTCACCAGTCCATCGCAGGGCCACACATAGACAAACAACCACTCACGCTCACCTAAGGACAATTCAGGGTCACTAATCAACCTAGTCCACATGTCTTTGGACGGTGGGAGGAAGCCGGAGCACCCGGAGATGACATGCAAACTCCACACAGAAAGGCCTGGGACAACCGGGGTTTGAACCCATGACGCTTCTTGCTGTGAGTGCTAACCACTGCATCACCGCACCGCTGCCAAAAGACATTCTCATATTCAATGTATCGCATGAATAAATTATTATTGTTCACACAGTCAAGTATCTCCTGATTCAATACAAGGAACATGCCTGGCTATAATACAGACAAATTTAAAACAGCTTTTCTTTGTTTTGTTTTCATCTTTGTAAATTAAATATTTGTTGGTTTTATACTGTTGGCGGGACAAAGCAAACTATTTGAAAAGATCACCTTGAGCTCTGGGAACTTGTGATGGCATGTTTGGCATTTCTAGACTCAATCAACAGATTAATAGAGAATGAAAACAACCTCTTATCCTAAAAATGTTTTTGTGATATTAGCACTTTACTGAAAAGCTGATTCATCATGCTAGTGTCCTCCAAGTCTCCTACATTAAAAAGAAAAACAAACCCTGTTGTCTAAAATAATCCAGATATTGTAGCAGTGTCAGTGTCGACTCGCCTGAAATCGACCACTCAGCTCTAACTTACTCTTCAGCCTCTGCTATGGCTGACAATCACAGCAGCAGCTCATTAGTAGAGGAGCTGCTGATGTGAAACGACACCCAGACCGGCCTGTTGACTGGTAGGTGGGAAAGAAGCACTGAGAAAAGAATCGTTAAAAGTACTATAGATGACGAACTTTAAACTGAAAAAAAACCCCAACAACCTCACAGATGTCTTTCACTCGTTGTTAATTATACCTTATAAAACTGCAGGAGAGTGAAATATATTGGTTCTTTAATGAAACAATAAAACATGCCTTACATGTGCTCCACAGTGTTCGACAGCCAAATCTCTGGGTAAAATGGTTTAAAAAGATTTAGTCGATCTCAAATGGGCCTGTAAAACCTCACTAAATGGTACTGAGGCAGAAGCGGCGTCCTCCTCATGCTGCATTGTTCAGTCTCAACCGGTCGATCCTATCAGTCAGTAGAATTAGTTTTGATTAACTATTTGATTAGACTAATTGTCTAAAGTGCTGCTCACGTTTTTAGATAAAAATCGGTTGTAGGAAAATAGTAACAACTTAAAAAGATGAATGTTGTTGTGGAAATCTGTCTGTTGGAATGCAGAGTTGAACAAATAAATTAATTACAACAAACCGTTGTCTTGAGAAGTACATGAAACAAATATCTACTGGACTCGAGGTCTACCAACTATGGCAGTTTCAAACGTCCGGCCTCGAGCAGAGGGCAAACATAAATAAATAAATACAACGAATATTGATCAATATTCATTGTATTTATTTATATTCAATGTTCTGGAAACGTTATTATTATTTGTAACGTAGTTGTATGGCATAAATAGTGTTTTGAAGAAAACATCCTGTCATCATGTAAACAGTAAATATGACCGAAACATTTTAAGAAAAATTGTATAATAACTTCTGGATTTTAGTTTCTTTTCATCAAATTTACAGTTTCAGTTGTAGTCCAGATGTATTAGAATATATTCAGTTGCATCATAACCTGCAGGATGATGGTTTTGATGGTGATATTGCCTTTGAAACATAGAATTTATACCAGGCAAGGATGAAAATCTCATATTTTCCTTTATTGCATCTCCATTTACTCTGTAATGGCAAAATGGATTCCTATTCCTTAGATTCTGACCTATCATAGGAGACCAGAATTATGAATCTGGGCCAAATGGTTGAGGAGTTATTCCTGATTCATTTTGGGTATGTTATTTCCAGGAAATAGGTGGTAGTTTCCAAGAGGTTTTAAAGCAGGGAGACTGCTCCCTAACACAGCGGCACTGAAAACTCCACTTCCCACGGGAACGGAGAGACATACGACATAATAATTTCACAGATGTCCATACAAACACATAAACCCTGGCATGGCCTAGTGGACAGTAGAATACCAGAGAAGGTAACTATAAGTACACAGTGGTAGATATATATATTATTATCAGCATGGATATAAGATCGATTTTCAGCCACCACAAATGTGATTCTCACAACTCATTTACTGCTAGCTGTATTGAAAAAGTATACATTTAGAGGAACCGGTGACAGACTCGTGTAAACAGGGATGTCACGTGTTCAATAAAATCAATAATAATTTCACTACTGCAACTGAGCAATGCCCCATTTCATAACCTTGTGCTCTTCATACAACACATATTACATTATTAAAAAGTACCCATGTAAGCACAGCATAAACTGTACAATAAATACTCATTTTAATCTTTTAAACATTGATTTATTCTAAGGTGCTTTTACATGAAATAATTTAATCTTGTTTTATCATGTCCTGTTTATTTAACTTTATCCTAGTTTTTATTGTTTTATCTTAGGTTGTGACCATTTGCTTTAATGTTTATTATTACTATTATTTCTCATTAAACATTTAAGCATTTAAACCAGTTGTGGATTAAGTACTGAGATCTTTTACCTAAGACTAGCAATACCACATTGTAGAAATACTCTGTTAAAGTAAACTTCCTGCATTTAAAAGTATGCATAATGGCTTGGCCATGTCAGAATTATATACATATATATGTAAAGCTCTCTCAATAAAGTCTTATTGATTGATTGCTTTAATGCAAGCTATTAACTTTAGCGCTTTATTCCAGGGTCCAATGCCAAATGTGACTCTTGTTATTGAAGATTAATTTCCGCACATCAGGTTTGGTTTGGCTCTATGTCTCAGCCCTGTGATGAACTGAGGACCAGGTCCAGGGTGTACCCTGCCTCTCGCCAAAGTCAACCGGGATTGGCTCCAGTCCCTTGCTACCCTGCAAGGATAAGCGGTTATAGCCAGAGGATTGATGGATGGACATCAGGTTTGGGTCTGCTTCTGATTGGGTGCAACATTTTGGACCTGTGAAGACCTCTAACATCCACTGTATAGAAGCCAGTGTAACACTCCCAGACGCTACTTTATCAGAGTTTAGGGATCTTAAAGTTTATATCAGAATGTATCATTTCAACTGGTTATATTGAAGGTTGTCAACCCAGAAATGAGAAGACTTCTTTGTGAAATCCAAAACCCGTTGTGTCAAAAATTGTGCTGAATTGAATCTGCCACAGTTGTTATTGTAAGCTGCAAATGTGCAGAGATATATTAAAAAGCCAGAGAGGAAGGTGTACTGACAGAAACTGAGGGGGGTGGGGTTTAGCAAAAGGTAAGTTTGTAAATTTTGTCACCTCAATTTGAATCAAGATAAACATGGAAATGGCGTTACTGTTCATCACATAATTCACAGAAAATGGCAAATTAGATTACATATTTAGTATATTAATATTTCTATGTAATAATGACTGCTTCTATTTAACACCTGTGAATTCCATGTTTATGTTTCCTAGATGAAAATCCCTAGTGGGATTAAAACTCATGACTCTTCTCTTCTGGGAGTGTTTAATTTTTCTTTTCAACCTGAATGCCCTGAAGTCGTGCTGCAGCACCCCTCCTAGCAGTTGACTCATAACAAAGGCTAATTTAAAAGTAAGAAAAGTTAATTATTTTTCCTGTTAAAAAGGTCTTCCCTTCCACAAGATTCTCTTTTTTCTTGCGGCGACACTGACGGCGATGCGACTCAACGCTCTGCAGTGTTTTCTGTACAAACTCTTTGGAGCTGCGAAACATTTACCTTGTCTTACAGCCAAATGCTGCCATGGCAACAGTGAGGGTTCAAATCCCACCTCTTCCTCTCGATCCAATCTTCTCTCCCAGTGAAACCATTAAATTATCAATCCCCAACCCCCTCAGGGTTCATATCTCCGCATCATCTCTCTCTCTCTCTCTGTCAATATTTACAGAGTTTTCCACAGACTCTCTCAGGTAATAGTGTCTTATTCCCAAAGCTCAGCATGGTGCAAAGATGCACGTACACACACGCGCGCGCACACACACACACACACACATGGGCAATGTGAAATGGCCATTCCATCTAAATGAGTGCTATTCAACTAACTGTCCCTACTGACTGCTACAACTGCCTGCCTCTACATGAGTGTGCGTGTCTCCATCTTCACCCATGTACATGTGCTTGTTCAAGTGGATGCATATATATATATATATATATATATATAATTATGGCATGCCATTTAGGAAATAATATATATATATGAAGTTTGTCCATCTGAATATATGGAATGAAAGTCTGAAAATATGGAATGAAAGTTTGAATATAGTGAATGAAGTCTGAATATATTGAATGAAAGTCTGAATATATGGAATGAAAGTCTGAATATATGGAATGAAAGTCTGAATATATGGAAAGAAAGTCTGAATATATGGAATGAAAGTCTGAATATATGGAATGAAAGTCTGAATTAATGGAATGAAAGTCTGAATATAGTGAATGAAGTCTGAATATATGGAATGAAAGTCTGAATATATGGAATGAAAGTCTGAATATATGGAATGAAAGTCTGAATATATGGAAAGAAAGTTTGAATATAGTGAATGAAAGTCTGAATATATGGAATGAAAGTCTGAATATATTGAATGAAAGTCTGAATATATGGAAAGAAAGTCTGAATATATGGAATGAAAGTCTGAATATATGGAAAGAAAGTTTGAATATAGTGAATGAAAGTCTGAATATATGGAATGAAAGTCTGAATATATGGAATGAAAGTCTGAATATATGGAAAGAAAGTCTGAATATATGGAAAGAAAGTCTGAATATATGGAATGAAAGTCTGAATATATGGAATGAAAGTCTGAATATATGGAAAGAAAGTCTGAATATATGGAATGAAAGTCTGAATATATGGAATGAAAGTCTGAATATATGGAATGAAAGTCTGAATATATGGAATGAAAGTCTGAATATATGGAATGAAAGTCTGAATATATGGAATGAAAGTCTGAATATATGGAAAGAAAGTCTGAATATATGGAATGAAAGTTTGAATATAGTGAATGAAATCTGACGTCATTGATGTGAAGTGTGACACTGTTAGTGAATCAGCAAGAAAGTTTCCAACGTCCGCAATTTTGAGCAATATAGAGATTATAAAAACACTGGCGAATGCATGTATGAGCCAAAATACTGGAAACCACCCACAACAACCCCTATATACAATCTTCGTATGTCCACCCATATATATATATATATGTATGTGTGTGTGTGTGTGTGTGTGTGTGTATATATATATATATATACATACATACATACACACACACACACACACACACACACACACACACACACACACACACATATATATATATATAGACAGAGAGAGAGAGATCCCTGCTGCATGAAAAGATCTAAAATGACAATAAATATGTATATGCTTTTATATGTATGCATGTGCAGATGGCAGACGGATATATTCTCTGCGATATTCACCTCTCTGCCTGCCTTTACTTCTTTTTACTGTGCTTTTTTACTGGTTGTTAGTGATTTACTACAAGTTTATTTCCTCCTCCTCTTGAAGTACAAACATAATTTACCTGTTTTTACTGTCATCCACGACATCTTCACCAACACTGGCAGCCAATTGTCACATTTTATTGACTTATTAAGAAAGGTTATTGCTAATAAACAATAGAATTGAAAATATAGAATATGCCATAGCAGCCTCCACTCCTCCGAGAAGGTTTTCCACCAGAGGCGCTTGGAATCTGGCTGCAAGCATTTGCTCCTGTTCAGCCAGAGCAGTAAGTTGCAGTCAGACCAACATTTAAAATGGGGAGATTTTGAGGCGAAATCAATTCACCTAATTGGAATTGCCGTGATAAGTATTTACACTTATGTTGGGAGAAAGAAAATCAGTGCTAATCTTTTGTGTCGAGTTCAACTTTGGTGAACTTGCACACACAAGTTTGCATTGTTGACCAACAGCAACACAAATTGACAGTGCTGACATTAAGAGAATCCAAGATGGAGGAAGCTATTGTAGCTTATTAGCTGTGTGTCACTATCCACGGCTCCACAACAGAGGGATGGTTTGCAGAGAGAAATAAAAGTGAGTGAATTTATTGTCTTGTTAGCGACTGAGCTGACCTCGCTAGCGTGAAGAAATTATGTACAGTCCTGAGAACAAAATGCCAAGGGGGAGTAAACGTTACGTTAGTACGCAGGAATTAGAAAGACCTATTGTGTCTGATTTGTGTTAGCATGTCCCGGCCTGCTTGCATGTTTGGGTTGCACTATCACATTAAACAAGAAATTACCTTCCACAAACTGCTGCCGCAAAGATAGAAGGGAAGCATTGTCTAAAGTATAATTGTATGCTGCAGTGGACCAGCCCAAACCATGAAAAATAGCCCTATTGACTGAAAGTATGTGGATAGTGTCTATACAGCCTACATTCCCTTACAAAAAAAGTATATATAAAGAGATGTGTGATGAAATGTGATTTTTGGATATGTAATATTGCATAATAAATTCACATATAGGCACATGTGGTTTTTTGAAAACATGGTCAAATAGTGTTGGCCACAGGCGTGCATGCAAATTAACCTGACACACACTGTACATGTAAGGACATGTAAACAAAAACAAACCTGCAGATCATTGCAAACACGCGTTAAAATGCACAGATACAATATATATAATATAGCAGAGATTTACCCACCGCGGCCACATATGGAGACAGAAATGGTGGAGTGAAGTCTGTAAAATTAATATCTCTAGATGTTAAATATTTAAATCCAATAGTTTCACAGCTGGTGCCAGCCAGCGATTTCAAACATGCAATATGGTGTGGGCTCACACACTCTCTCTCTCACACAAGTTCTCTGAGCAGCTGTTTATAACTTCTCATGACAAACAATGTGAACACCTACAAATTAAGCTGATGTCAGATTTTTTTTAAATTATCCTACTTAAACAGACAAGTATTTTGTCTCTGTTCTTCAGTTTCTTCCTTTCTTTTACCCCTAAATAGTTTTTATATCTCCTTTATTCTCTCACTTTCTCCTTTTCAATTTTTCTATTACATTTTCTCTCACGCTGTACTAATGTGATTCTAAAATCACTGGTGCCTGAGCAAATGATTATACAGGCCAGTACCAAATGAGAGCAGACAGTTTGATGGGCAACAAGTCAACCCTATTGAACATCAGCTCGTCTGTGTCTGTATTAAAATATGGCAGATGACTATTATCGTACAAGTGCCTAAAACTAAGTCAGCTGTCAGAAATGACAGGACAAAGGTAATTTTTAAACCGCAGGGAACATGACAGAACTCTTCCTGCCAACTGCACGATGGCCTCACTGAGAGAGGTCCGAGTTAATTACATAAGAAATTCTAAAATCTCTTTGATGTGTAGCTGTGACACGGCTGAAGTTTTTTGTGGTGGCAGCAGCAGGTAGCCGTGGGTCTGCAGCAGCAGCGTGACCAGTCAAATCCGCATTAATTAAATGAGCTGCTGCTCTGCTGCTGCCTGCCCTGCCCTGTCACCAACAAAACAGCTGATGAGCAGAACCTGATCACGGATCAATGCTCAGGCCTCTTTGTAGTGAGGCAGGAACAGGACTGAGACCCTGGACTAAGACATGACTGACTTAATTCCAGTTACACGACTGATCAGTTTGACAGTGCTGCAATGACAAGAAAAAGAGAGTCAAGGGCAAGACCGAATATACCCACAGCACCTTTAGATTAAAGACTAACTCCACATCACATCCTGTATGGAGGAAAAGCTTTGCTGCACTGACCTCTATGGGTTGAACAGTATAAGTGTGATGTAGCATTGTACTCTAGAGAGCTGAGGTCTTTCTGAAACTTACGGTTTCTGTTCCAGAAGTAAGAAAATGTTGATCCTATTTATTCATAACAATGCTAATAAAAAAAAATCCTGCTGTGGACCAGAGACTCGGCAGTAGCTCGTGTGGATCACTGCACTTGTCTACATAGGGACGATATAAAATATAAAAATGCAATAGTCAGCGGACTTTGACGCATGTTTACGTTCAGCGTGAGCACCAATGTCAGCACAGATTGATCGATCCATACTGTGTGAGCCAAAATAACATACATTTTGACATTTTGGTAAAGAACGTGTACTATGACTTAACACAAGATACAATATTAGTAAAAATATTAAGCGTCTGTCCATCTTAAGGAAACAGATGCATTGTTACCTTTTAGTTCCAGTCTGTTTAGGGTTCACCGTCAAATTACAAGTGGTGGAATGTAACAAAGTACAAAATTACTCAAGTACCGTACTTATTACAGTGCTATTTCATACTTTTTACTGGACTACATGTATTTGATAACTTTAGTTAGTAGTTACTCTCAGTGCTGTACCCACCGCTGAGGTCACAGAGGTCTGTATTTTGGTCTATATGATAAAAGGTGTGAAATAGTTGCCTATAAATAACTTTACTTGGGTGCTGCAAATATATTGTATGACGGCAAAATTACAGAGTTGCTCATCTGATTACTGTCATTGCTTGTGTGTGTGGGTGGTGAACTGCATTATCTTGCCGTTGCAACAAAAACTTTCCTCAACACGTTGGTTCTTTGATTATGGCAACAACTTGAAGGAAACCAGAGAGGCAGCTGAGTCCATATGACGCTTGATACAGGTAACTACAGAATTTAACCTGTGGACTACTTGTAGTTTAGTGCCTTTCATCTCCAGACATCATCTGACGAATAGGCATTCATCATGATGCTGACTAGTTAGTTGCTCTTGAGAAATTAAGTTATTTTGAGTTATTTACATGCATCAATGAAAGCTGAAATATTTTTCCTTTAATTCAGTTTGTGTAAAGGTTTGAAATTGATAATAAGATGAGGTGACCCTATATATTTATATTTTCACTGCAAGATTATCCTAGCAGAGGCCGGCAACATTTACATATAGATATCACTTGACCCTCTGTTTACTTTCTTCACTGAGAGAGACAAAAGTGATAAGACTCTGTCAATCAAAGCTCAGCATTGGGAAGGGAAGAGAATCAAGATAAGGAGACTGAAAGAAAAGAGGGAAGGTGATGAAGATGAGCAGGTACTTCAATGTGTCCAGGTTAGGATTATGTCCCTCTTCTGTTCACCACAAACACAAACTTCCAAATTAAACAGTGTAATTACCGCAGAGATCTGTTTTTTTTGGTAATCACTGTGGCTCAGTTTAACAACAACACTCAAACAGGGGAATCTATGTCCACCTCTGCATTTCTAAAATGCATTAAAACAAAATATAATCAACTAATAAATTATGATATTATTATTGCAAGATACCCAGTAATCAGCTGAAATTAGCCCCAGCGGCAAAAGTGAACGTGATGCTTACACATGACTATTTAACCGTATTATACAGAGTTGTTAGTGATACATGGGAACAATAAAAAGTTTACCACTACTTTTCCACTTGAGTTTTACTCTGCGTTGTGTGTGTATTTATGGGCATGACGCTGGTCCACTCTCTCTCTCCTGGCTCCCGGTTATCTGCTAATTACTCGCATCTGCCACTCATCAAGCTCATTAACTACAGAATATCAAGCCCAGATCTTCAGTCACTCATCCCCAGATTGTTCTGTCAGCTACCTTGGTTACCTGTCAGGCATCACTTGTGAAAGTGTTTGGTTTTGTGAATCTCCTCCTGAATGTTTCCCGTGATTAATACCTTCTTGTGTTCCAGGACCACGTTCACCCGCCTGCCTGCTCATTGAAACTGTGCCACTCCAGTTTAATGCAGACAACCCACACCAGCTCTCTTGCGGGCCGCCTTCTTCACTTCCCCAGCGAAATCCACAGCTCACCGCAACTCCATTCCCCGCTCCTTTTACAATAAACATCTTTACCACTTTACAATATGTGTCCAAAACAGTAGTCAAAATATTTATTTATCATTTATGTAACTACAAAGCTCACAAACAATATATACATGAGTTTATTAGTTGGCGATTTAAAAATTAAAAATAAATCATAACTTTTTGCAACTCTTAGCTAATTCACCTTGCTAAATCACAAACCTAAATATTTGCTAGAAAAATACTTTAGAAGTGTATCATTTGGTTTAAAATAGTACATTTTGATATTAACAAAAGATTAATATATAAACCTTTAGGACAGACACGTGTATATTTTTGGTCATAACATAGTCCTACAATTCAGTTTTTATATTCCTATATTTATGGAATGAAGAAGAGTTTTTTTTTGTTTGTTTTTTTGACAAAGTATTTCAAATTCAAAAGTAAAGAGAAAACGGTGTGGGGGCTGGCAATTCAATCTGGGAAAAGTGGAAAATGTCTAATAGAAGTGGAAGTAGAAGAACCGGGTTGGTGGAAAATAACCTGCTGAAATTATTTTACATTTTGAATTGTTTATTAATATTATGGTTTGTCTGTTGTAATATACTAGAAATCATCACAACCATTAGTAACAAATGCAGCCTGTAATTGAAACTATTACAAACCACTGCTCAAAGATGTAGTGGAAACCATTAGATCCGAGTCCAAAACCCATGACAAACCATCATACAATGGATCTAATGGGGTATGGAGCTTTTTAATGGTTTGTAATGTTTCAGTAACAATGGAAATCACAAAAGATTCATCTAATGGTTTCTGATGTTTTCTTTTCCCACGGTAAGTACACCAAAAAGTTAATTACAGCGCTGCAGAATAACTCCTGGAACACAGTGAATATTACAGACTGACATTTAACATCTTAAGAGATGCAGAGGTTGACTTTTTCATTTAATTTGCTACTGAGATGGTGCTGGAAATAGGTCTACTGTACATTCACCCACTCACCCACATCTGAAAATGAAGTAAAAGCTTTATGAAACATACCCAACAGACATGACACACTGTATTTTTATGTTTTAATGGTTTTTGAGACAATTTCCCTTAAATATTCTAGCTTTTATTACCCTGTGCTGTTTGGACACAAATCGGCCTTAATGCATTTTAATTGAAATAAGCAAACACTTAAGTCCAAAGAGAATTAAAATAACCCCTAATGAATGAAAATCACACCTCAATAAGTCAAACCACAGGGTATCTACTGTAGGTGCAGGGTTCTGATCTTATGGTCAATTTAGTTAATAAATGACTGCAATTACCAGTTATTTTTATTATTGATTAATGTGCGATTAACCATTTGGTCTATAAAATGACCAAAAAAAGTGTAAAAAATGTCTGTTATGATTTTCAAAAACTGAAACAGATGTTGTCAAATAGCTTGTTTTGTTCAAAACTTTAAAAATTTACTATTAAATAAGACCAAGAAAACCAGCAAATACTCATAACCGATAAGCTGGGACTTGGAAATGTTTGTTTTTTATGCTTGAACAATTGCTTAATTGATTATCAAAATAGATACATTTTCTGCCAGTCGACTAATTGTTTGAATCGACTTATTGTTTAACCTTTAGCCTTAACAATAGCCACTAATTAAATATGTGGCATTTGCTGTGTGAAACATCCCCTCTGCTCTTTTTCTTTGAAGGTTAATTCTATATTTCATTATAATGTATACACTGATGGAAACCCTGCGGCGCAGTCTGAAAAGGTTTTCAGCCTGTGACTCTATGTTCTGGCTTCAAGGGTGAGTGAGATGTTTGCACCGGTTCAACTCAAGTATTAAAGAGTAAAACCTACTGTTTGGTTTAAAAGAAAATCTCTCGGTCAGT
Organism: Micropterus dolomieu; assembly: GCF_021292245.1. Classification (NCBI taxonomy): domain Eukaryota; kingdom Metazoa; phylum Chordata; class Actinopteri; order Centrarchiformes; family Centrarchidae; genus Micropterus; species Micropterus dolomieu. The sequence continues at coordinate 1,123,833 of NC_060161.1, read as the reverse complement.
ACATCTGCATTATATTTATAACTTTATTCTCAATAACTCAATATTTGTATCTGTCCTAGTCCATGCAAGTTGTTTTTATTTTAATAGTTTTTGTGACAATGATGCTTTCTTGGCCAGGTCTCTCTAGAAAATTATATTTTAATCTTAGTGACACTTAATAGATAACATAAATTTTAGGAATTTGGCCATTGGTCACATGTTGTTTTGCTCTCTCTGGAAGAATAATGGTGATATATGGTGAATAATTTCTTGCAGAACATATGTGGACATAACTTTTCATACCATTAACAAAAACACCTTCATTGTACAAATATTGGTGAACTCAGTTAAACAATAGCAACATTAGCACATCATTAATTCTTAGCAATCCTATAATCTCACTATTTCACCTCTTGAAAATCACGGCCCTGAAGATTTGGTGCTGAGTCAGATGGCCAAATTAAAGTTGGCGTAGCCGTTTGCATCACCCAGATTCAGGGTGCAGCAGGTGATGCCATGACACATGAACCTTTTAAAGCAGGATACAAAGTACTGGGGAGGAATGTCTTTAACACACACACACACACACACACACACACACACACACACACACACGAGTCACACATACAGTATGAAGACACAACTAATCCCCTCACACACACACACACACACATTCCCTATTCCAGTAGCTTCCCGTCTGAAACTTATCGATGGTGGATCAATAGTTTCTGATCGATTGACCCTATCACCATGGCAACCACCATTTAGCCCACTATCTTGGGCCATTCATTATAAAAGCCATTAAGCCCTGTGTGTGTGTGTGTGTGTGAGTTATTGCTACCATTAGAGAAAGAAAGAGGCTCCCGCTGCCTGTAAACTATGCTTACAGAATCACAAGGCTGAATTCAGCAGCAGCTTCTTCCTGCTTTACACGCCACAGACACACGTTTCATGGTCCATACATGAAGTTAAAGGCCCTGAAAACAAAATTTCTCACTCAGATGTTCACTCTAAGCGATGGAGTCCTACAGGAACATCTGTCAAAGTCAAAACAACACTGTTTACATCTCAGTGGAGATTTCTGTCTTCACTTGTTTGGAGTAGGAGGGGCCTTGTTGAAAAAGGGTGGTGCAATATTTCTTTCTACAAATCAGATTTTAAATAATTTACGAATCCTAATCTAATGACATTTATTGTGTTGTTCCCTCGTGTCGCCAGGGAATCGTTACTGTCAATCAAATCTGATTAAACCACATGCGCACAGTCCCATATTATGCCCTTTATTTTCAGGTTCATTCTTTTATTTAGGGTGTTCAAAAACCACATGATTTTTCTCATACTGTCCACTGCTTCAGCACATCTATTTACCCTCTATCTGAACACTTACACCTCTTTAAGGCCCCCGGAGTGTGTTGGTGTTTACACCTCTAACATTAGTAGAGGAATCAGCTGATAACAGCATCTACGATTAGCAGCAGCTAGCGGCAAAAGGTACTGCTACAACAAGTAGAGCTATCTGTCCATCAGATTCACTCCGAAAATCACTGAGAGTTGAGGCAGAGCAGCCGGCGGACATCAGGGGAAAACCAGAAAATATTCATCTTTCCTTCATAACCGTAAAAGTACTTTCTGCGAGACATACTGAACAACCTCCAGCACTAGGTCAGTGATTGAGTGACTGCTTGGTTGTGGTATTAATTATTTTACAACCATGTTTTGGTGGGAAAAGTATTTTTGGGTCAGGGTGCATCACATGAGCTGCAATTTCAATTGTGGCCACTGTGCCAAAGTGGCCTCACAGCTCAGCCCCCCTATTGGGGGTTTGACTCCCAGTTGGACAAAAACAAATCGACCAACTGAAGCTTTGTAGGTGGGATTAAAAATGCCATCTTCCAACATCAGAGCCTGAAAATATGTTACAAAAATAGCCACAAGCATGCATGACAACGCAGCTGCACAGGTTGTTGAAAGTCAATTTAAATAAACAACAACTCTTAATTCTTCATATTTCTTCAAAGATGCACACAAACATAATTTCTGTCTGTACTGAACTGTTCAGAACTTGTCGGTTAGTTGGGACTTCATAAGACGTCAAATGTGAAGGGGATCATTAAGAAGATGGAAAAAAAAAATAAATTAGAGCTGCAGCGACTAATCGATTAGTTGTCTAGTATTAAATTAATCGCCAACAATTTTCAGAATGATCGGAATTCTCTTATTCCAGCTTCTTAAATGTGAAAATTTTCTGGTTTCTTTTCTCCTCAATGACAGTAAACTGAATATGTTTGGGATGTGGACATAAGACATTTGAGGACGCCATCTTTGGCTTTGGGAAACACTGATCGCCATTTTTTAAAACCTTTTTCTGATATTTTATAGACCAAACAACTGATTGATTAATCGAGAAATTAATCCACAATGAAAATAATCCTTACTTGCAGCCCTACAGAAAAGTGTGCCAGATTTGTCTCTAACCTTAGCCTTTTTTTTGTCTCTTAAGAGCTATTAAATGGGAACATGATTCCTTGTTTGAGCACATATGCAATCTGTGACAGGGGGATGCAAACAGACATAGCTTTCCTTTTTAGCGTCTCAAGACAAAAATGTATTTCTATACTATTAAGTTCTTTAAACAACACAATTTCAACAAATCTACAACACATGAAGCTTACTATAAAAGCACAATGAGATAGAAATAATGAGGTCCACATGCTGATACACATTGATTAACATGTTGTTAATGCATGCAATGATTCGTTTTGCTGTCACACACGTGCGGGTTGAGGTTTAACCTACAGTTTTTGTCAGTGCTTTCAGACTTGCAAAACAGGAAGTCTATTAACATAATCGATACAACACTCTGACATATTCACCATACTTTGAGTGTGCATTGCTAACTGGCCTGTTAAACCCTTGTCAAATTCTGCCTGCCAATTCAGATCAGTGGGTATCAAACCACGGGGAATTCAGGATGGTCAGATAACTCCCTATTCAACGTAAGAGTTCCTCTGTACAGACAGAAATGACAATGCTTCCCTTTCCTTCTCCTTCCCTTCATTTTTTTCATCCCCCCTTCTTTCTGTGTTCCTTTTTTTTTTTGCCAGTCCAACATGTTTTTGCTGCCCTGTAAGCAGACGGGCCTACAGATGCCACTGTCAGTTGTTTGGTCCGTCTGTCAAGCATCGGTCCAGAGCAAAATGTCCCCCCTCACATAAAAACAGATTGCCATTAAATTTTCTCCGAATATTCACAGTCCCAAGAGGATGATTCCTAATGATTTTGGTAACAACATTTCCACGTGTGCAGAAGAAATATAAAAAATCTAATGACCAGATTGGTATGACGTTTTCTGAGGACATTCATGTCTCCCAGGGAATGACCTCTTTCAATTTTGGACCCTTTATGAGTTTTACACCCACAGAAAAAAAAGCTTACTTGTACTCAACTTTCGGTATATGGCAAGTAAAGAGAGACATTAACTGGGACTCTCAGGGACACTTCTTGTTTGTTGAGTCAGTGTTTTTCAGGTTGTTGTGGCCTTGAATAAATATGGTTGCCGTGTGGAACTTTGTAGCCTCTTTTAGCTAATTGTTTTGGTTTTAAACCTGCACAACGCTACCCACACAGCACCACATGGTACTGTTAGCAACTAACGGAACATTTAACAGCTGAAGAGCTAGATTTTTCTGTCAGGTTGTGGTGGAGACCAAACTCAGAGCTAAAAGGAGAGTGAAATTTGGACTCATATTCATCAGTTGTTCATTGTCTGTTAATTCATAATAACTTTGTAAGTTGATAATATACCAGGGCTGTGAAACTCCTAACCTGAAGTACACTATAGTGAGAAATTGAATCTCCCTGTTCCTTTTGAGTATATTAACTTTATACTCAATTTTTAAAGCTGCGTGCAATCGTTTTTAAGTGTCAAATATGTACATATGTACAGTGTGAGTTTGAATTTAATTTATTTATTTGTCTATGCTTATACCTTGTTATGTATATTTGTATACTGATCCTTTTGGAAAATGCGATCTTGATCTAATGAGGTCTGTTTTAATAAAGGATCAACAAATACAAAGGACAGTTATAGTCAATAGGCAATATTGTTGTTACACATTCATGCCAATAAAGCTAATTTGAATTGAATTGAATTATAGTTGTTATAATTAAATTGGAGAATTTGTCTTATTATTGTGTTGTATTGCAGGTATAGTTGACAATATATAGAAAGTTGGAAATGTTCTCAGTCTGTGGCATTAATAAGCTGCACCATGTGAAAGTCAGATGACAGACAGCTAAAATGGAAGCACATCTGTTCCAGGAGACGGACATGAGTCGGACAACTTAAAATAAAAAAGCTACCAAAACCATTTAGCCGTTGCTTCGCCTCTCAGCATGAATCAAGCTTTATGAGCAAACAGAAGCTAGGGGTGTAATTTGGTCAGAGCGTGACATCTCTCAAAAATAGAAAACCAAATGGTGACAAAATATTCCTTCAACCCCAAAATGATCCTGTAAGAACAGATTTTTTAAATATCACTTCAAGCCAGGAGTGTGTGATTCACAGGGGCGAGGAGGAGGTGGAAGAAAAAAAAACAACAAGCCTGGTTTAATGCATACTGATTAGTTTGACTGTGATGAAGACTTTCTGATACAAGGCACATTGTTTTTATGAAACCCTTGACATGTGGAAAAAAGCATTGTGTGTGTGTGAGTGTGTGCCAGAGAGAGAGATGGCATTTAGTCTCAGTAGCAGATAAGGCCAACTGGACAAGTTGGCAGAGACAGAGGAGAGAGATTTGTGTGTGTGTGTGTCACAGCGGGAGCTTGTCGTGCCCAGTTGTCTATGTCCGGCAGATTTCTACTCCCCATGGGACGCACACAAACTCACACACGTTCAACACACACACACATACACACAGTGCCCTTCTTGCTGACACTGCTTTTTAATATTTCACTACATGCTGGGCTAGCCATATGCTGCCCTGTCATACACCTACACACACTCACACACACACACACAGAAATATTAACACTTGCACATACACATACAGCACATTTTTGCATTACTGCATCTGTGAAGACACTTCAGGTCATTGAAAGCTTCTTATCCTCCGTTATGCTCAGCGTTAACTTCGAACGAAATCCTAAAATGTTCCTATTTCTAATGAAAGCTGCATTTTTACCATCTTTGCGAGGACACTTGGCAGAGAGATGGCGAACCACTGACTCTCACAAACACACACCTACAGTTTTTTGTCTTTGGCTCTGCAGAAATGCTCTTTTGTTGCATTTTTTGAGTTGGGTTCTTACTCATTCACTCTGTTCAATTACTAGCAAACCAGAGCTTGTAAACAACAGTAAAAACACCCCACAAGCAGCAGCTCCTGTACTGGGGAGGAAAAAAATTTTCTTGTACCCTGTCAGCTCATTCTGATATTTTGGCAGCGGAGAGAATAAAGTTGTCTGCACTTCTTGCCATCATTTGCTGCAGAGGAAATAGCTGAATATAAGCATCAGCTCAGACTGTTTAGGCTCTTGAAGCTGCTGTCTGTCAGATGCCAACATCAATTTACTTGCAGTCATAAACTCTTGTGTTTTCAGACGTTTTCTCTCTCTTAACATCTCAGTTGTCATCGTTCTCAACTGGCCAATCAAACCAGACTTAATAAGAAACGCCTCTGATTTAGACCATGTCTACACTGAAACGACTAATCTGATGTTTCCTTTTCTCTCTGGTTTTGGCTTCACAGTTTAGCGTGGACAGGAAAATTGTACATAAGCCTTCTCCGACACGATTGGGGCTGTGTGGTAGTAGACATAAGAGAACACATTTATGTCACCTCAAACCCTCTCCATGATCAGTATTTTTAAATATCAACATACAGTATAACACAGTTGTTGTCACTAACCCACTGATGCTTATTACGACCTTGTTATCACTATATAGCAACCCAGTCTCCCAGAAAAAATGTTTATATACTACTAATATGCAAGAGCAACAAACATAACGGCGATCGGATTTTGTTTTTTATCAACATAATGAGTTGTAATGAATGTATGTGCTTAGTCCACATGTACAAGGGGATTTTTATAAACAGAGTTTTCCCCCTTTATTTAAAAAAAATCTCTGTCTACACGAAAATGCATAAAAATATAAAGAAGAAAAAAATATCTGGTGGTTTGGTATGACCTTGAAGGTCATACCAAACCACCAGGCAGCGATATGACCCTAATCGTAAAGCCATGTTGTCCAATCAGAGCCTATTAAAATGGTAAATAAAGCAGGCAGTGGCGCACAGTCCGATGTCAACCACAGCAGATAACGGCACACACTCTGATGTTGTAAGGCAAAACTCCGGTTTTACTGTCTACACGACAACACTGCAAACAAGGTTCTTAAAATCTGCACCCTGGCAGGGGTTTTCAAAAATATCGGTTTCAGTGACGTGATGCTGCGTTTCTGTGTGGACGAACGGTCAAACCACGTAGAAAAACTCAAGGTTTTGAAAATACTTCTGTTCGTGCAAACAGGGCCGGCCAAATATTCAATTTAATTTGTTTTTCCTACAATCACAATAGTTCGTAGCAACTAAAGTGCTATTAAACTTTTTTTATAGTTAAGTTCATGCAACTCAAAGCACTTGGTTAAGTTTAAGAAAAGATGGTGCTCTTGGCCTAGTGTTTAAAAAGTCCATAATGACTTAAAGCACAAGACACGGCATTTAACCGACACCAAAATCTTTTTTTTTTTACCTTAACCATGTGCTTTTTTTGCCTATACCAAAAAACACTCAGAATGTAAAACCTGATCTGCAGTGTTAAAGTATTGCGCAAATTGGTTACTGAGTGTTTTGGGATTTTATGTTCTAAACAAACCACAACCAGCAAATAAGAATCTGCATGCTCTTGGAGCTTTGAGGCTCAAGCTATTTTTTCTCTCATTGTCACTCACAGGATTTTTTGGCCACCACACGTACCATCATTTCTTTAGAAGCTTCCAAACAACTGTTGAAAGTGATAATACGATGGGCTACATCTACTAATGGCAAATGCTTCATTAAGAGGTGTAATGCTCCAGTATTTGCTTTGATCTACCTCCTCGTGATAATGGTTTAAGAGAAAAAGTTTGAGAAAGCAATCATCATCTTTTTGGAGAAATTCTACTCTTCTTTTTGAAAAGAGGCCAAATTTCTAATATTTTAAGCAGTATATGCTCGGGGTAAACAGGTTCATACAGACACACATGGACCTACGAACTAGGGGAGAAATCAAAGAGGAGGCATGAGTAGGTGTGCGACAGTGAGTAAGAAAAGAAGAGAAGCAAGGAGACAGACAAAAAGAAACAAGAAGAGAACCTGAATTCATGTGTCTGACGTCAGGAGGAAATACAGCTTACTCATAGTTAAAGTTTGTCCTCACCAGAAGTGCTAACGCTGGAACTAAAAGTTTTAAACTCATGAGCGAGTTCTGAGTTTTTTTTTCTGGCTAAATGAATTATTAATATGAGGTCAAGTCAGTATGAGATTATACTAAGAGATGGTGGGAAATCTATAATCTTATAACAGAATATCAAAGCTAGAGTGTGTATGAGATGTATGTTTGTGCTGGTGAGGAGGCGAATCTTTCTCCCATTCTTTCCTTCACTCGTGTAAAACAAATTAAACAGTAATAACATTTAAAACACTTTCCCCGTTTGTACTTTTCTTTTTTAACGAGATAAATATGATCCCCAAATGTTCAGCCTGTGTGTTTGTGATAATTTGATTGACAAGGACAGAGCAGTGTGTGGTCTCAGCAGCCCGTCCTCATCAAACGATTGCCTAGGTCGAATATGCAGCCGCTTTTTACAACCAATATTTATGTTTTTTTGTTAGGCCACCAACATCTAGTGGCTGAAGAAGTCAGGTGACGTAGAATTAAGAGCGAGAAAGCTGTTTACCACCTTTTCACAACGTTTACCACGTTAAACGTCATGTGACTTACGGTGCGTCCCAGTTGTACTAGGAAGTTGGAATATCTGAGTTCCCAGTCGGAAATTTCAACTGGAACGCCCCCTTACGTTGGATTTCTGACTCGGAAAGCCGGGAGAACCTCACCAACCCTGACCTCAAAATATAAATGGTTGCCCCATGAGTGAAAGCGGTAGTAGTATAGTGTATATCGCAATTCTGTCTTTATTTGTGTCTCAGTAAATTAAATTAACAATTTTAATCACATTACTTTACTAATTACTCAACAGCAAAAGTAATGCATTACCAGTGTCATTACATTCGTTACTCCAGCCCTGTCAAAGGTGCCTTTAAAGTAAATTACTGTAAAGTAATTACTGAAAAAAGTAATCAAATTACTATAATACGTTAATAATGATGATGGGAATATTTTTATTGTTGCCTGTATTGGATCATAAATCAAAGTATTGGACACACTAATTCCTAAAGCCCAACATGACTTAATCAAATGGTTTGATTTGTCTGATCAACAGTCCACACAGTCTGCAGACATTCAATTTATTATCACAAGACTAGGAAGAGCGGCAGATACTCATGTGGCATTTTGCTTGAAAATGTATTTAAAAGTAATTATTTTTCTGTTTTCTGTTCTGTCTGTTTCTGTTTTTCTGCTGTATTTATTTATCTAATCAATTAACTGACTAATCCAGGGGTTCTCTTTTGTTTATTTCAGTCACCTGTTTTAATGACTGATAAAAATGAGAACTGGAGTAATCCGTCAGTTTTATTATATATGTTTTGCTTTATGTAAAGCACTGTGAACTTTCTTTGTGTTTGAAGATGCTCCCGTTATTGTTTCAGCTGTGGAATTTTGAAAAAGATTAAAAATTTAAATACAGATATCTGCTTCAGGCATTCAAAACCAAAAGGCATCTGTGACTACTGATCAGTGGTTTAACTTCTGTGTGTGCCTGTGAGACAAATATTACTCCTGAAGACATAAAAACAACAAAAACAAATCATGAAGTTTGCTGAACCAACATAATGCTAAAGCGTCAAATGGAACTGTAAAATAAGGATTAGGAGAAGAAAGGAAAAATGGGTAAATGTGCACAGTAATGGATCTTTCAGGTGCAACAAAATGGTAGCTAAATCATCTCTGTTGTGTCTATATTTCCTTGTTTTCAATTAAGCCTGAAATGAATGAATTTGTCTTCTGTGGTTCTGGAGATCCCAAACGAAATCGGTCACAAAAAGTTTGAATCCAGACAGTGTCTTTAAGGAAACTTGTTATTGTTTTAAAATGAAGCGTTCCTCACATATCCACATCTCCCACGTATGTTTGTTCACCTGGGAACACCTGAAAGTTGAGGACAACTCTGCAGCTTAATAAATCCTCAGATATATGGAGTGATTTACAAGGTTATAGGGAGAGTAAGCGTTTGTGATCCAGTACACTTTGTTAAATTCAGTGAACATTTCCTCTCTATTTTTCCATTTTGAGTGTGCTCTGAAAAAAAAAAATTATATATTTTCCGGAAAAACAAAGAAAGTGGTGCAGACTTCGCGACACAACATTGTTCCAGCCAATCAACAACAGGTGGCGTTATTGCTCGTGCACAGGAGCAGTGGGAGAGAGACTTCTATAAACCGGCACATTCAAATGACTCTAAGGCCCCATCCACACTTCTGTCCTTTTGCTACCTTTGCACCTCCCGTCCAGACTAAAACGCCGAAAACGAAGACCTAAAATGGAGAAGTTTGGAAACGCTGCAGACACCGTTTTCGTTGTGTAACTCCGGAGAACGTTTTAGTGAAGACGGGCCAAAACAGAGAACTTTATAAACGATGACACAGACGCTCATGCTTAGCTCTCTCTGATTGGGTCTACTGATTGGATGCTACTGACAGTTTTTGAGTTGGTGTTTTTATTAAAATATTCTGTACGTGCAAATAACACTTAGGCTATCTGCCTACACTTCTAGGCTTCTGTGCATGTCGCCATTTACTTTGCAACGACTCCCAGTCTGTTTTCTGCCGTCACAGTCCCGTGTTACATTCAGCTTGTTATTGGTGCATGCAAAAAAAATCTGGTCCGATTGTTCGTCTGCATTTCTTTATTCTTTCGCCAAATCTTCTGTGGGCTAAGTATGGAATAAAACTATGGAAGAAAAATAGATGTGTTTTGTCGTTTTAATGTAGACGGAGATCAACTCTGATACGCAGCTAAAAAGCTGGTGTGGACGGAGATCGTATTCGTTTCAATTCTCCGTTTGTAAGCTAAAACGGAGTAGTGTGGATGGGGCAAGACAAGGCAATTTTATTTGTACAGCACATTTCAGCAATAGGGCAATTCAAAGTGCCTTACATAAAACACAAAAGCAACATAGGGAAATATTAAAAAATACTATTAAAGGTAAAAGTAATAATTAGGTGGTTAAAAAGAGTTAAATCTAAAATAAAAGCAGGTTATTGTATGCAGTAAACCTATTTTTTCACCCATAGTTCTAATGGGTTACAAATAATTGAGCTTTTCATGTTACGGTTTGTGGTGTGGAGAAGGTTGGTGGACCCAAATGCAGGACGCAAAGCGGAGCAGGTACAGTTCAAAAAGGTTAATTGTGGCAAACAAAAGGCGAGCACACTTATTACACGACAGAGAGTATACATGCTACAATGACCGGACAAGGACTGAAGACACACAGCAAACATTTAACACCAGGGACTAACGAGCAGGGCGGGAGAAACACTGGTGACCGGGACTAACGAGGCAGAGAGACAGCAGGGGAAAACAGACAGACGCCGATAAACTACCACTAACAGACTGAACTAAGATTTAACAGAACACAGAGCAAACATGACCAAAATAATACATGAGTACACAGAGCAGGAGTAAGACAAACATGAACTAAAGCACAGAACAAGAACTAAGGCACTGGACTAAGAACTGAGGCAAAGAACTAAAATGCAGGGAAAAGACCTAAGATAAGAGATAAGAGATAAATAACAAATAGAAAGACACATGAAACAATGGCAAAAACCAGAAACACACAGGGAAAAATACAACTCAAACATAACCCAAACTAAACTCATAACATTTCATCTTCCATTGGTTGCTTTTTTGATTTCCCATTTTTCTGTCAGACCTCATACGATATTTATTTCCCCTTAATCCTGATCGTCACCGGGAATCCAGATAGTTTGCCCTAAAGTCTTGGTAAAGCAGTAAAAACAGCGGGGGAAACTTAATTGTACTTGGCCCTGCAGAAATATCAACAATCCTGCTGCAGAATCATTTACTCTCCCTTTAAGAACGTTTATTAAATGCTTCAAGTAGAACCAAAGAAAAATTTAGGACTGACTTCCAACTCTGAGTTTTGTAAACGATATGATCAGTAATGCAACCTGGGTGACTGAGACTGACACTCCAGCTTTGCATTATCTGTCTCATTCTTTACATTAGTGATAAATAAACTTCTGAAACATTGATCATTTCTCTCCATTTATTTATATATGCTGTAGATAATCCTGCACTTCAGTCAGTGTACACAGAAGAATCTGTCTGCAGGGTTAGAAAATGTATTTTGTTTGGGTTCTTTTTTCCCCTCTCAGTCTTTTTGTGAATAACATTGAATTTCATGACCTCTAAGTGAGCACTTAAAGGCATCCTGCTCTCTAAACTAAGATCATTTGAACCAATATTACATCTAATCAAGTCCTTAATAGATTACTTTGATTTTGATACATTTTAATAGATTTTCATTAAATGTCCAATAACTATAGTTCAAAGATCAATTTGGAAAACATCGTTGTTTCGCGATCAAACGACTACTTTGTTAAGGCTAGAAGACCTCTGTTGTCATGGTTACAGAAATAACCACATGGTTAAGGTTGAGGTCACAAACAGCCATCTCCCGTGTTAAAGTCCGATGTAGTGTGACTTTATCGCTCTATAATGACGTCAACTGACTCGGTCCTTTGCTTCTGTCTTAATTAATGCGGCCACTAGGTCTTTGTCTTTTCAACGTAAACATACTTACACATACGTATACAATAATACCGTTTGTTGTTAGGCGGTGACCTCTAATGGCAGGAGCTAAGGAGGAAGTCATGTTAGTCGCTTATGCCCTAAAAATTTATTTTACGAGCACAGTATACTGGTAAAGATTACTACCATAACCATTAGTCTGACTTTATGTTTATTCTAAGCTTACTTTTAGCGTTCAACAATGACGCTAAAGGTCTTCCCAGTCTTGACCATGCACCCATATCTGATGACTTGGGAGTGAAAACAGATTGGATAAGAAGGGTGAATGAGCAAATTAGGATTTCGTCTCCCATAATTACAACGAGGTCTCGTGTCAGTCTGAACTGGTTGCTAACCTCTGGCCCAGCATTTGATACCACAGAGTGCGAAATAAACAGAAAAAACAGAGCTGCCGGTCTGTTCAAAAAGGCTGAAACAAGAATGCAGAAGTTCAAAACGTAAATCTCAAATGAAGCTAGAAATAACAAAGACTGGAAATGTAACTTGGCAGCTTTAATAGCCCACTTATCGAGCATTCACATATAGCCCCTGCTCTCTGGCGGCTTTGACTGATGGCTGTAGAAATGACGGGGAAAGGAATTAGAAAACTCCCAGCTTGCCTCCTCCACTCCCAGCAAGGCCAAATAAATCATGCAGTCCCGGTAAATGACACAAGCTTGTCATAAACTTGACTTCAGTTGGAGACTTTGCCTCCTGTCATGTGCATTTAATCTGATTTTATTTTTATGTTGCTCTCTAATAGCAATGCAGGATTGCAAGCGAGTCACCACCAAGGGAGACCATAACAATAATGCCTCCCTCTGGCTCTTGCTGTCACAGTATTGCCTCCCGTCGTGCTGCGCTTTTTTCGCCCTGCTTAAAATTCAAACATTCTGTCTTGACATACCAGACGCTTTTATTGAAGTGTTAATAAAATTCAGATCAATTTAGTTTTTGTTATTAGAGGATGAGGTTCTATCCTGACCCGCCAGGAAAACAAAGTATGTAGTTTATATTTGGTCAACATCAGAATATAATTGTGTGACTTAATATTGGCTGTTGTACTTAATTAGTCATTAAGTACTGGTCTGAAAATCCAGTGCAGAAGTGAAAGACGTGACAATGGCGAAAGTGATATTTAAGTGAGGATCAGTTATTTAAAGAATGAGTGGAAAGGAAATGAGCAACGACTGCACATTGTTGATTGTTACAATCTCAGTTTTAAACATTTTCGCTGTCTATAATCTCAAAGGCAGCATCCAGTACATCTATGTTAGTTATATTTCTTTTTTTTGATTTCCAAGACTAAGTAAATTAGAGCTAGTTTATTTGTTTTTCTTGTACCTTGTACTTTTAAAGGAGGGGACAAACTGGTTATCCTACTAAATGGTGTGGCCGAGCATTTACGCAGAGCCAGTGTTACGTAATCAAGTAAGATGTGATTCTGTCACTTCACGACTAGATTGAACAAAATCAGCTGCCTCTGAAAGAAGACTTGATTCAGTGTTTCGTTGTTTGCACCCACATTTAATTCAAAACTCAATACAGCTGTCCCAAGATGTATGTGTATTGGTGTATTGGTGCTTTCCATTTGACATGGGAAGTCGGAATTTCTGAGTTCAAAGTCGGAAATTTCAAAGGGAATGCCCCCTTAAGTTGGATTTCCGACTTGTCAGAAAGTCAGAAGAACCGCACTACCCCGACTTTGTGATCGAAGACGGCTGCTTCAACATATATCAACAGTTAGTGAAAGCTGTAGTTTATTAGCACTTCTGTGTACTTGTGTCTCATATACATTTTCCTACACAAAGTACTGTCCAACTGCTGTGGATGTGTTTTTTTTTACCAAACCGTGTAACAATGGCTACCCTGGGGTGCATTTCCCATACAACCATGGAAGGTAGCATCTTCGTACGATCGTTAAACTAACCAACATCTGAAGTACGACCATTTCCCAAAACTGTCGTACCTTGTTGGAACCACCGTGGTTTGAACTAACTTAGTTTGAACCAACAACATGTTTCCACCTGTGTTTGTCTGTTTTTCACAGCAGGAAACTCCCAAAAACTTTGTCATATTATGCCTAAATCTCAGGCCCATCGACCACCTTTGCCGAGTATCCTGGTCGCAAACGTCCAATCTCTAGAAAATAAGTTGGATGACTTCAGAGCCAGGATAACGTTCCAGCGGGACATAAGGGACTGTAACATCTTTTGTCTGTCGGAAACATGGCTGACTTCCCTCGTACCGGACACAGCGGTTACTCCAGTCTTTCGCTTGGACATTAACAGAAGAGTCCGGTAAAACAAGAGGCGGAGGAGTCAGTTTCATAATAAACAACAACTGGTGTAGCCCAAAGGGGACCAAAATCCTCTCAAGTTCCTGTTCGTCCCACTTGGAACATCTGACGATTATGTGTCGCCCTTTTTTCCTTCCTCGCGAGTTCACCTCACGTGATAATTGTACTACAGACCAGACACCCGGAAGCTGCCCTCATAGTGGCAGGGGACTTTAACAAGGCAAATCTTAAAAAAGTTCTGCCTAATTTTTTCCAACACATCACAGGAATGACAAGACACTAGAGCACTGCTATACACCCTTTAAAAAAGGGTACAAATTTATTCCTATACCAGCTTTCGGGAAATCTGATTCAGTCTTCCATGAAGGCTCTTTCAGAAAAGAAGCGATTTTCACTGCTGCTCAGCACTAAAGTTCAACTACTTTGACCGGTGCACGTTGCTCGACGCAGCAACAAACCACCCTGGCGCGGCGCAAGCCATTGAAATTAATGGGTTTCATAGCGCAGCGGGGCTGGCGTTGCGGTTGGTCTGAAAGGTTACACCTGCTTTGTTTGTTTACGTTGCACTGAAAGCTCGACCGCTACGGCATCGATTGTAAGTGACACGTTTATATTTAATTCCCTACCAACTTGCTACGTTATTTAATATAAAACGTATTAGGTCTACCTTTACTCGGGCGTGCAAAGCTGGGTGGTGATCCTGCAGGTGCTGCATCGAGTTTAATGTAGTTATTAGCTCCTTCAGCAGCAACCTTTTAACGGCAAGTTTTTAAACACGTGATCCGTCATCTTCAGAAAGGCCCTGGTCAGACTTGGTGTACCTGCTCCCACACAGCTGACTTCAGCCGTTTCTATGGTGGAACTAAAGCTTCACAGTTTGATCCCTCTGTCATAGTTTAGCCAGTGTGCAGTAGCCTCTGATTAGCACAGCACTTAAGCTGGTGCACCGCTCCTGTAACCTTGTTTTCGTTTTGTGCAAGTTGTCACAGTTTCGGTGTAGCGGAGCCTTTATTATTAATTAACCATGACGTTTTGAAGTGCGGTTAATAGCGAAATCCGGTAATCGCTGCATCCTGACCCATGATCCGACAAATACATTTAAAAGAAGTTTTACAACTACATTAAAAAAGAAAACTTCAACTGAAATATGTTTGTGAAAGCAAGATTATCAAACATCCCATGCTTGCTCACATTATTATATATAACTGCATTTTCTTCTATCTATGACGTAGTCACCAGGAACTAAACTTCTAACCACAGGTGAGGAGCTGTAGTTCGAACTATGCAACTTGAACTAGGGTTTTGGGAAACTATTGCTTCACAACTGCATAGTTCCAACTAAGGAAGTTGCTACCATAGCTAGCAATGATGCTTTTGGGAAACGCACCCCCGGCTAGTTGTAAACAATGGCTGGCCGAGCGAGGTTTTCCAACTTGTTAACTGGAACGCCATCAACTTGGGTGTAACATCATTCCCAACTCCGTACTCCGACTTCAGAGGTAAATGGAACGCACTGTGTGTGTGTTTGTGAGCCTTTAAGACCTGTCCTCCCTCCATATGAGCTGAATTTATGGTCCATATTTTATCATATTTATCACACTCATAACACTACAACCAACCTCCGCTGACTTTGATAACTCAGCATGGTACTCATGACTAGGTGTGTGTATGTGTGTGTGTGTGCATGTATAAGACTGAGTATGACTTTCAGAGCATCTGCTGGGTGCGGGCATGGCAGGGGGGCACAGGTGGTATATTGTTTGTAGACACACACACACACACACACTGATGAAACTCACAGATGCTGACCTTGTACGAGGCCAAGCTCCTGGACTGTCAGCACTTGTCACACACACACACACACACACACACACACACTAAGATGAGGTGCCCATTTACTCTGGGCTTGTCAGAGGCTGCTATCCTCCCCAGTGGGGGTATATGTGTGCTGCTGGTGAAAGAGAGGGGTATCGAGGTGGGAGTATTGATGAATAATGCTGCAGGTAATGAGATGGGTGATGATGGGGACAGAAACACGAGCAGCCAGGAACTTGTTTATATGTACTTTGCTGTCTTCTTGAAATATTTGTGAAATTGGTGGAGAGATAAAACATCGCTCTCAGAGCTGGGAGTCAAAACCACAATACAGGAAAGTATTCACATAACCCAGCAGGGTTATGATCCTCCTTATGAATCTGCTCTCAGATAAGCATCACATTGTCGCGCACTCTAAACCTCCACCCAGACAAAAAGGAGGCATCCATGGTGACACTGGGGAATTGAAATACCAAAATTTAACGTGGTTTTCCACTAGAAATTCACTCCTGAAGATGTCTGTGTGTACTGAAGCAAAGGCGGCTTCTCCAAACTGCATTAATATTACTATTACTGTCACAAATACTGTAGTATGACACAAAAATGCAGTTTTTCCAGTAACATTTTACCCAGCCTGCAGCTATTTCTTCTATTTAGTTTTTCTAGCTTAAATATTTTTGCTTACGGTTTACAGATGTTTAACAACATTTTCTTTCAGATGGCAAGAAAGCAGAGTGTAAAATGAAAGATAAAAGATTAAAGAGCTGTAAATGAAAGATAAAAAATGTTTGTAATTTCAGAAACTAGGCTCTGTCCCGATGTGCAGATGAGTGCAGACAGTGAGGCATCAAGAGCCGAAGATAGCCATGAAGTTAACATTCCTGATCAACGCTCAGGGATATATAAACAAACAGCTGGACAAAATTAATCAACAAAATGACATGTAACAGATTTTTCTACCAGGCCAGCTCAGTAACCTAGTATCTAACCAGCCAAAATTTAAGACACACAATTGTTTCACAAACAAGATCACTTGTTGAACAGAATTCAGACTACTACATTACACTGAATACCAATTGCTGTTTTAAGCTTTAAAATGTGTTTGAGTATATTTCTCTTTGCTTTATTCTAATTTCTAATTTCTAAATTATGTACAAAATGTGAGGAGTTACTCTCTCCTGCCCTCTCCTTTGTACTTCACTTCTTGTCAATCTTTCTGGACACTGTGTCCCATCTGAAAGCCCCTTTACACAGCAAGAGCAACTGATGAGGATTTTATGATCCTCAGTATAAAACCAAAAATGTAAATTGGTTACAGGCGAGGTGCAAAATTACAGCCTGTCAAGAGGAAAATGGCAGTAAAATTTGTCTTTGGCAGATAAATCAGTCAGGGTCAGACACTTGCTGTAAAACATGAAAGTATGTGAAAACCTCAGACAAGTTCAATCTTTGTCAAAATGTGTCTGTAATCAAAGCACAACAACGACTAAAGAGGCTGCTGCTCTAAGATTCCTGTTCAAAATCCTGTTTTTATGATGTATGAATATGAACTAATCTGATGTTGGTGATGTTGATACTGTTTTAACATCAAATAGTGTTTTGCATAGTACTGCCATTCACGGTTAGGGGTTACAGCTCAGGCAAGGTGGTCTTGTGGTCCACTCAAATGAAGTTTATCAATACAGCCTCAGATCACAAATTCATCTCAGAGTGATTTGCGGATCTGTTTGTTGAGTCTCTCAGCGTCCGCTACCTTCAACCTGCTGCCCCAGCATGCAACAGCAAACAGGATAGCACTGGCCACCACAGACTCACTGTGGCCACCACAGAGATAAAACATCCTCAGCATCGTCCGGCACATGTTGAGGGACCTCAGCCTCCTCAATAGAGACGGCTCTGACCCTTCCTCTAGAGAGCTTTAGTTCTTGGCCCAGTCCAGTTTATTGTCCATGTGCACTCCCAGGTTCTTGTAGTCCTCCACAGTGTCCACACTGACCCCCTGGATGGAAACAGGGGTCACTGTTGTTTTGGTTTTCCTTAGATCCACAATCAGCTCCTTAGTCTTTGTCACGTTGAGCTGCAGATGATTCTGGTTTAGGCAAAGATCATGGTTGGTGCCTTTTGTCATGCTTCACCATGCTAAAAAAGTGACGCTTGAATACCCGCAAGTTTGTCCCACCCTAAAGCGTACGCTGCTTTATCGGCTATTTTCCACTAAATGGGACCTAAATGAACATCACGTTGTGTTGAAAAGGACTGTTGCCTTGCGGTAAAACTCTGAATGGGTGAGTAGAGGCTACTGGCTTTAACTGGAGAATGTCTGTTGTTTTTCTGTGACTGCTCCTCTCTTTTCCACCATTGTTTGCAAACCAATAAATCACAATCAACAGTCAAATAGCACACATGTCCGCCTGAGATATAGCTACGTCGGCATTGAATGTATTGCTCGGAAATAGCAGCCAGCTGCAGTAGTGTGTTTACAGCGAACAGCTGATGGAGTTATGCTAAATACTGGGACCTGAGTTGTTTTAAGTTTTCATCAGTCAGAAAGTTTTTACACAGAGCTGAAGTTGGTCTCCTCTCCAAAACAAGCTGAACAGCTGCTTATATATATAAGAGTTGAATTTTTAGTGAGCTAAAATATAGTTTTAGTTGCAACTGAATTCAGTTTCATAATATTACATTTTGTTTCAAGTTTATTAGAATTCAGTTTCAAAGTAATAAATTCAATTTCAAATTATGCTGTTCAAATTCAGTTTTTAATACAGTTATTCAGGTTGAGCAATTCAAATTCAGATCTAAATTATTCAAACTCAGATTCTACTGAGACAAATATCAGACCATACAGCAAGCTTTACCCAAAGAGAGGTTCGTAGAGGCTGACAAGAAAATGTGATTTGGATGTTGAAAAGTCTAAACAATCAACCTACTCTTCAAATATATGTTTAGCGCCTGTGCTGTCTTTCCATGAAGCTTAGTTGTTCATAGACATGTAACAGTATCTTACATATTAAACATCACAATGAGCTAATGGATTTGGCCAGCTTTACTTAGCAGACAGCAATCGTTACAATAGGCAGTGATTGGTCCAGATATTGATCCAGCAGATCACATCTGGATATAAAGCTAGCTCAGTGCTACCCTGCTGGCTGGTGGAGCTCTGATGGAGCAGCTGGAGGTGAAATATCTCAATCTAGGACAGTTTTGTTTCAGAAGCGTAACCAAAACTGGTTTTATGAAAAAAAAAAAAAAAACTAAGGAAGAAGAGACAAAAAACAACATTATGGATTTAATGTTCTGTCTACCTTTTGGCAGGATATTTTCTCTGCAGGAGAGTAGGAATAATCAGCTGCTGTATTACCTGCTCTGGGGACCCACAGTCACTTACATTTATTTTAAAAACATAGAAGAAAACACTTCTAGGACACACTGTATGCCAAATGCAATAGACCCATGTAATATTATTTCTCTCTTTGTGCCCAGGGTCATACTTTTCAAGAGGAATGGTCCTCTGTCTGCACATATTGATCTTGAAAGCTACAGAAAAAGCCATCACACGCCAACCTTGAGTTTCTGTAGGAAAAAAAACAGCACTCAGAACAGGATGAAACAGATAAAAATTGATTTTATGTGCTATTATGACTGCTTGCCCTCTCAATGTGAAACTTCTGCTGCTGCTACAAACTCAGCTGGTGACTGTGAATGAGAACAAAGCATCAGTGGTCAAGCAGTTGAGTGAAACTCAAGCTCAGTATAGGCAGCAGTCTTCATGCAATTAATGATTATTAATAACGACAAAACAAAACGTTTTTATATCCTGTGAGTTGTCATTTCTTTCATTCTTCTCTTAAGATATTTCAGAAATAATAATAACATCTTATTTATCAACCACTGGGTCTATAAACACTGCAGTGCAATTGCAAACATGTCATTTATATTGTTCTTTGTTTCAGAATCAGAAATACTAATCATTTATTACAATTGCTCACTTTGCATATCAAGATATTGAGGAAAAGAAATAATAGAAAGTAGAAAATATAGCGAAATATACAAATCTAAACATCTAGATATAAAATATATATATAAAGGAGTGTGGAAATGTACAGTATTAAACCATTTAATGGTTTCTTTAATTGAAACACTACTATAAATTAGTACTGAAACAATAAGTCGATTCATTAATTAGATGAAAATTGAAAAACAGCTTTGTTTTATATCACTGTAAATTAAAACTGTTTTCTAACATTTTTAGACCAAATGATTAATTGGTTAATGGTAAAAAATAATTAAGACAGATTAATTGATGATGAAAATAATCATTGGTTGCCGCTAAGAAGTTGAAGATTAAGTTGGTGACATATTGTTCGGTAAAAAACTAAATGCCAACAGTCATGTCTTTTATACCATCGCAATGGAAAATACTTATTTCTGATTGGCAGACAGGTGTCCATTAAAGACACTTCAAATACTTGGACCTCACTATAAGTTAAATTGTAAATAATGTTTTCAACACAACCTACCTTTTCTTTAGATGCTGTGGTGTAAGCTCGATATATACAGAAGTCCGAATATAGAAAATATTGTCATCCACTCTCAGGAAAATGTTCATCTCCTGCCTCCTTGTTGTGCCAGATCAATTAAACCCCTGACACAAATGTGTTTATTAGTTTTTGATATACAGAGCATGATCTACTGTAATTGATAAACTGTCATGTGTGATTTTCACATGTATGAAGCAGTGAAATTTATTTATATGGTGAAATGCTGAAGGGCATATTCTGATTCTGTAGTGTTTCCTCGTGACAAACATGAGCAACAGTGTCTGTGCAGACTGAGATGTGCATTTAAAAATGGCTCCAGCACAGTTTGTTTGTTTCATTCAGTGCAAGTAAATTATAGAAAATATCTGAAAGTGGATGTCACATGTGTGATGGCTACAAGAATAGGAATATTGCTCTTTAGTTTTGTAGTTGTAGAGCACCACAGATGAAAAGCATTTCCTGTGTCTTCAGATATGAGATTCAATCTGACAATCTCTTTCTTCATATTGCACCCGATTACTCATGACAAGCGTGGCTATCATGCCGAGGCAAGAACGGACTGTGATCAACACTCATTAGCAGCTGCAGCACTTACATGTTGGCCACTCGTGGAAGTGGCTCTTCAAATAGCAGCATTTGCATTTTGTGCCTACACCTGAAACATTTAACATCCAGATGGGTTCGTCATACATTACAACATTTCTGGTGGGTCTGTTCGTTGCACATTAGGCTACATTATGTTTTTTATTCATGTGTGTTGAGACGCACATTAGTAAGATACACAAGTACTTTTACTATGTCAGTAAGTGTAAGTCCTGCCGTTTTGGAGAGGGCTTTTAATTTAACTGGGAGACTAAGTGTTGCAAAGGAAAGTTAAAACACTGATCAGCCATAACATAATGACCACCTGCTGGTCATAATTCTGGCCTCCTTTTGCTGCCAAAACAGAGCTGAACTGCAGAGGCATGGACTCCACTGTCCCTCACCGCCTCGCTATCGTAATAGACAGCTGCCTCAGAAGGCATTATTTTGAGTGAAGGCATCTTCTAAGAACATTGGTTTTGAACAGCCTTTTAGGGCAGCACTTATGGCAAGGTGTGACATCAGCATACTGTTTTGATTCTCTACTGGCTGTCAGCCACTATCCTTAGCGGCAAGCTATTGAAAAAGCTTATGGCTAACAGACATCTCAGAAATCATACTAAACAATTTTTTTATTGAAGTTTTGCTTAAGTTCAATATTCACTGCCAGTCTATTTTTGACGGAATCCATGTCAAGCAGCACAGACCAGATGAACCAGGCAGGAAGTCAGACACTGAGAATTTGATTTTCAAAATAAAACACCCTTTGCAGACTCCCGATCGTACATCAACAATAAACACAGTTAAAACAGACAAAAAAAATACACAAATTAACTACAGTGGGGGAAAAAAGTATTTGACCCCTTGCTGATTTTGCAGGTTTGCCCACTTACAAAGAATGCAACAATCTACAATTTTAATCATATGTACATTCTAACAGTGAAAGACAGAATCCCAAAGAAAATTCCAGAAAATCACATCATATGAATTTATAAAAATTGATAACCATCTGATGAGGAAAAACAAGTATATGACCCCCTACCAAACAGCAAGTATTCTGGCTCCTACAAGCCAGTTAGTCTTTCTTTAAGACACAGCCCCAATCCCAACCAATTATCTACATCAAATACACCTGCCTCACCTCGTTACCTGTATAAAAGACACCTGTCGGTGCAGTTATCAGGAAATGGAAGAAGCACCACACCACCGCCAACCTCCCTCGGTCTGGGCCTCCACACAAGATCTCGCCTCGTGGGGTGTCCCTGATCATGCGAACGGTCAATCATCCCAAAACCACAAGGGGGGAACTGATGAATCAACTGAAGGCAGCTGGGACCACAGTTACAAAAGAAACGGTTGGTAACACACTACGCCGTCATGGATTGAAATCCTGCAGCGCACGCAAGGTCCCCCTGCTCAAGAAGAAACATGTACAGGCCCGCATGAAGTTCGCCATTCACCACCTGGACGACTCAGAAGAGGCCTGGAAGAAGGTGATGTGGTCAGATGAGACCAAAATAGAACTTTTTGGCCTCAACTCAACTCGTCGTGTTTGGAGGGCAAAGAACACCGAGTACAACCCAAAGAACACCATCCCCACCGTCAAGCATGGTGGTGGCAACATCATGCTTTGGGGGTGCTTTTCAGCCAAGGGGACGGGACAAC
>NC_060161.1:1089390-1100873 GCF_021292245.1 Micropterus dolomieu | reverse complement strand
CAACAAAAGAGTGGCTGAAGAAGAAGCACATCAAGGTTCTGGAGTGGCCTAGCCAGTCTCCAGACCTGAATCCAATTGAAAATCTTTGGAGGGAGCTTAAAATTCGAGTTGCCAGGCGACAACCTCGGAACCTGAATGATTTGGAGGCTGTCTGCAGGGAGGAGTGGGCCAACATCCCTGCCGAAATGTGCACAAACCTTGTCACCAACTATAAAAACCGTTTGACATCTGTGCTGGCCAATAATGGCTTTTCTACAAAATATTAACATGCTGTTTGTCCAGGGGGTCAAATACTTGTTTTTCCTCATCAGATGGTTATCAATTTTAATAAATTCATATGATGTGATTTTCTGGAATTTTCTTTGGGATTCTGTCTTTCACTGTTAGAATGTACATATGATTAAAATTATAGATCGTTGCATTCTTTGTAAGTGGGCAAACCTGCAAAATCAGCAAGGGGTCAAATACTTATTTCCCCCACTGTATGTAGCTTACTTAACCATAGTAGAAGCACAAAAATCAAGGACAACTGAACAAATAAGCAAAATCTGAACAAGACAACAAAATCAGACGGGCAAAACGCTCTTATTCTGAAATGCTCCATGTGCATATGTAACCTAGCCTGCAGAGAGCTGAGCGGAACGGGTTCACACAGAGCTGTTATCCGTAAGGAAGCACACAGAATGACAAATTAACATCACGTTAACGTGTAGGCTAAACGCTCTGCTGCTGAAACGCTTCAGTGAGAGTTGACGCCGGAAAAAAACATGGCACAGGTGCTGCCTTTGTCTGTTTAGCTGGCGCCATTATCCCACGTTTTCCTCTAGTTTCGTTTGTTGTTGTAACATGTGCAACGCCATGTGACCACTGATTGGTGAGTAGGACCGTAACAGGAGGCGCATGGCGCTTGTGACTGGCGAGCAGATCTGTCACACAAGTATGACAACGGAATGAATTTGTAACTGCATGAGTTTTTGAAACAGGTCAGACGGGGGGGTAAACTTTGTTCAGCGGTGTTCATGAGAGAGAGAGAGAGAGAGAAAGAGCGAATATATGCTCCTCAATACAGCTCCTCAATCAAAGATGATTTTAAATACACCTAGTAAAAAAATTTGAAAATCAATATGTGGCGGTCAGCGTTGATAATTACACTGAAACACTGCTTTTACTACCACCCCCCTTCACCCTCAAACAAAGAGTCTCTCCCAACTTTTTAACCAATATCATATTCAACAGCCGCAGGAGTGTGGTTTATACAAAGCATATAGCCTAGGCCTAAGATTCACGTCGCTGTGCTGCTTCAGCAGATGCTTCAATAAATCAGATGTAGAAATGTTCGCAGTTGAAAGCTTTTTGCTGGTCACAGAGTTTACAATAGACGACAATGTTCTTTGCATCTTAGACTGTGGCACAATAATGGCAGTAGCTACTTACAGCTGTTGAAAGAACGTCTCTCCCCCTCGTTCTCCATTCTTCCTTTAGTTTTTGGCTATCAGCGAACATGAACAACAAAGCCCATATATCTGGATTCACGTCAAGTATGGTGTGTTCAGTAACAAGAAACGCGTTACTTGCCTTAGTAACTAGTAATAATATTACTGTTTTAGAAAAGTAATTAGTTACACTACTAGTTACTGGGAAAGTAATATTATTACAGTAACGCGTTACTGGTAATGCTACTAGTAATGCGTTACTGCCCAAAACTGTTGTCCGCCATCTTATCAATTTCATGAGTTAATTCAGGCCCACAGCATCAAGCAACTTTCATAACTGGCTCATGGAAGTGGCTGTTTCTCTCTGTGTGGTTGGTCAATTAGCAGCATTTGCATTTTGCACCTACAGCTGAAACATTTAACGAAACGGGGAAAGATTGTTCGATCCGTTTTGAACAGCACTTGCTGCCTTGCTGTTCTGTTAGACACCTTCTGAGACAACATTAATACTTGTTTTGAACACACCCTGTGTGTTCTGACACCTTTCTATCAGAACCAGCATCATCTTTTTTTCAGCAATGTGACCTACAGGAGCTCGTCTGTTGGATCGGATCACATGGGTCAGCTTTCACTCCCCACATGCACCAATGACCCTGTCATTG
This sequence comes from Micropterus dolomieu, assembly GCF_021292245.1. Classification (NCBI taxonomy): domain Eukaryota; kingdom Metazoa; phylum Chordata; class Actinopteri; order Centrarchiformes; family Centrarchidae; genus Micropterus; species Micropterus dolomieu. The sequence goes on along the minus strand of NC_060161.1, from coordinate 1,098,778 downwards.
ATTTACCGCTTCTCCTTCCTTGGACCACTTTGATAGGTGCTGACCACTGCAGTGTCACAAGTCTGAGATTAAGTGCAACAGGAGAGAGTCCAAACTCAAGACACTAGAGCAGAGAAGCAGTTCAGGGATTTTAATTCCAACAAATGCAGGATCTCAGGCTTACAGGCAGTTGAGGCATCCAAAATCCAACAGACTTATACAGCAGAAGAACAGGCAGAACACTCCACACACAAGACACGACTGAGTGTAAACACACTACAATGACCGGACAGGGAATGAACAGAAACACCAAACATATATACTCAGGGACTAACGAGCAGGGCGGGAGCAACACAGGTGACCGGAATCAGGGCTAACGAGGCAGAGAGACAGCAGGGGAAAACAGAGAGACAGGCAGTCAGGCGGAGAGACAGACAGGCAGAGAGAACCTAAGCATGAAGCAAACACCAGATAATAACAGAAAGAGAACAAAGCAGTCACGGATCAAAACCAAAATAGACAGGAAACAGACTAAACAGCACTAAAGGCACAGCGTAGATACAAACTTATACAGATGGACTACAGCACAACAAGGGAAACAGACTGAAACAAAGATTAAACAGAACACAGAGCAGACATGGGCAAAATAACAAACACCGAAGTACACAGACCAGGAGTAAACACTAAGACATGAACTGAGACACAGAACTGAAACGCTTGACTAAGTAGTAGGACAAGAAAACATAATGAGAGAGGAATAAACGAGGCGAAACAGTATAACACAAGGGATGGACCAAAAACGCATACTAAATAACCATACCAAACAGACCAATGAACAAAACTCACAGAGACCTTAACAGGACCGATCAGGCAGAATGTGACATGCAGACTGTTGGAGAAGCTGTGACCCAGTCATCTAGCTATAACACTTTGGCCCCTGTCAAAGTCGCTCAAATCCTTACACTTGCCCATTTTTCTACTATGAGGACAAAATGTTCACTTGCTACCTAACATATCCCACCAACTGACAGGCACCATGGTAACGAGATAATCAGTGTTGACTTAACCTGTCAGTGGTCATAAAGTTATGGCTGAAGTAGGACACTGTGTCATTTGACCGATTACAAATTCAGTTAACAAATTCAGATTTGAGTATAGATGTACAATCTTGAAAAAAATGTGAAGGAATTCTAAACTCAAGGATCACAAGGATACAGAAGTTAACACCTACCACAAACCATTCAACACCTTATCTTCAAGCCAGACTTGAGTGGTGTATGAAACTCTCTCTTTCACTTGCAACAACTGTGGGGAGCACTTCATGTGTGAAACAGCAAGGGTAAGAGACTGAAAGAGCAGTGCAGGCTAGGGATGTCCCGATCACGTTTTTGGCCCAATCTCAATCTGAGTCCTTTAATATCTGCCAATACAGCGTCAAATCCGATATTTATATTTATCTGAATGTTGATTAAATATATATCTGATACACCGAACATCTGCAGCCTACTACATTCAAGCACACATTATTTTTCATGAGCTACTTGATCCAAATAGTAAATTCAAAACTAAAGTTGATCAGCTTAAATTATTGATATGATAAATTTAAGATTAACTGGGAGACTGTGACTCTTGATATTGAATTGACACATTCCACCAGAGAAAAGATGTATCACTCTGTTAAAGTTGTTGGAAATCGATCCCGTCAGCTAAAAGTGAACCTTAACTTCAGAACATTTTGTTGGAAGATGTTCAGATTTATGTTCACAAACCATGCTCATTGTAGAGATATGACTAAAATAGTCCTCTTGCCATACAAAATGATACACTATGACTGTTCAAATATTGTGATAAAGAAGTACTGAAGTTTTCCTTTACATGAAAAAAAAGTAGCTGTGCATGTATCAAATACATGACTTGGTTTGGCATACCAAAAGAAATAGCCAACAAAGGCAGGCAGTATTCTATTATTTATGCAAACTAATTCCACATTGATTGAAATCCTCAGCAGGCTGTGTTCATTTTGTCAGCAATCACAGCTTTAGTGTCCAGGCAAACAAGTTATAGTATATAATATGACCTGTATAACAAAGCAAGCTGTTAAATAAGCACATCCATGGCGGGAAGCAAAGAGAGCCAGACAGACAGGGTGTATCTGATTCACATTATCTGCATGTTTTTCAAAGTGGGAGGCGGGCCTCCCCAGGGGGATACAGTCATTTTGGAGGACTTGTACTGTTTTTCCCACTTCCCCAGAGTCAGAAACTAATAAATGCCTTAGATCAGACCTTTTTTATGTATTTGGTGTAGTCTGAATTTTGTCAAATAGCAATATTTGGCTGAAATGTTGAGTGTCTATGTGTTCATTTAACATAATCATGATCCTATAGGTATTCAGGAACTGAGCAAAACTAAGCAAGTAAACGAAGGGTGTTGCCTGCACTTTAGCAGAGTAGTACCCTCTTTCACCAAACACACTAACTAGACTACAGCTATGTCTCAAACGCTCTGTAGCCTACTAATAGAAATAATGAAGTTTACCCGGGTACCACATAATAAGCAGAGGTTGTGAGAGAGCTGCCAATCAATCTCAGTTTGTATGTGCCCACACAGTCCTTGGAAGAGTTCTAATTAAGGTAAAACACCTGTGTGGGTGGACTTGGAGGCTACATTTTACATACAAAATATATGATCGCCTTATAAAATATGATGCAGGATTATTGATTAAACTACAAAACAGCATAATAAGTATGTGTACAACTATTTTGCATGATGTTATTGGTACATATCAATAATATATAAAAGTTTAACCTGACAAGATCTGTTCTACATGATGAGGACTTTTACTTTTGATGCTTTAAGAAAATGTTCTGGGTACTACTATTCATACTTTAGCTTAAGTATTATCAGGAATGCTTGACTTGTATTTGTAACAGAGTATGTTTACACTATGGTATTGTTACTTTTACTCAAGTAAATCATCTGTATATACCCAAAATAATACAGAACATATGGCCAGTGTCTGACAGGTGAGGCCGAGACAGAGATGCACTTCCTCTTACAATGTAAAAACAGTCAATAAAATAAGGAACATTTAGTCTACTTTAACTCTGTAATCTCAGATTTCAAAGAGCTAAATGACCTCTCAAAAGAGAAAGAGACAGGGAACGTCTTGCTGCCCAACTTGAGGGAGACTGAGGGACCAGGCTCAACTTTTGTCGCAATACAACACGATGTCATCTGACAAAATGCTGCAGAGTCCAATCAAATCAATCTTTTTAACAGGAAAGTTGTGTTACTGCTGTTAACTTTGCAATTTTCACAACGAAAGATATAATAACTGTCTATATGATAGCTGTCTCATGGTATTATAAACTCAAAAGCCTTCAAACTCGTGCATCTGTTCCTCAAACTGGAGTTTGTGTCTCACCGATACCTGCCCTCACTAACGCAGCCCCTCATGTTGTGGTAACGCCGGGCTTTTTTTGGCCTGAATGCCATTAGACATGTGATTCAAGTCTGATTAGAGTCCAAGTAATGTAAATCAAGTCCACGCCTCTTGCTGTCTGTGTCGATTTGGGTCTGTTTGGGTTGACCATATATTAGATTGGGTCTATTTATCCTATAGGCTCTTGATCAGATCAAATCAGATCAGCTGTTCACAATTCAGATTGGGATCTTCTTTTTGCACGAGTTAAGACCTCTACTTTATGACCTTCCAGTAAACAGAGCAGTAGCAAAGCTGGAAGTTAGCTTTTAATATAGACCCGCCTGTGTGCTGCGGTTAGATAGATGTTCTGCAGGTTTATCAGTGTGCCTTTAATTTTCACCTCATCAGGGAGCTTGGACAGAAAATGTCTTTTATCACCTGTTTCACCTGTGGCGTGGACACAAACACACAGACACACACATATATCTGAATGCTCACACAGATACAAACTGTGGACATGTACACTCTGAGAGAAATGGATACATGCATTCCCACATCCATTTCACACACTCAATCAATGAAGAAGTACACACAAACACACACACACACATAGAGGAGGAGACACAGAACTGAAACACACTCTCACGCGCACACACACACACACACACACACACACACACACACACAGCGTGCCATTGATCGCCTCTCTGTGTCAAATCAGTGCATTCCTTATTAACGGCCTTTTTCTTCCCTTCTCTTCTGTTTTCTCTCTCCTATTTATTCCTCTTCTTTTTCCACCCTTCTCCCTCCCTCTCTTCCTTCTCCTCTCCTCCCTCCCACTCCTCTGTCAAAGAGCAGATCTGCCTGAATAATTTCTTCCCCCTGGACCAGCTCTGCTCTTTAATTCATGAGCCAGAGCGCGAGAGAGTGTGTGTGTGTGTGTGTGTGTGTGTGTGAGGGAGCGTGTCAGTGAACATGTGTGTGTGTATTTGTGTGTCAGCAAGTGAAAGAACAAAAAAGAGAGCTAGTGACAGAAAGTGTGACAGTCTGTGTGTGTGTGTAAGCGAGTTCAGAAAACTGTAATTGTGGTGTTTTGAGGTCCCTGCGTGCGTGCGTGCGCGCGTGTGTGTGTGTGCGTGCGTGCACGTGCTAGGCCACAGTGTGTGTATCAACATCTGTGTGTGCGTGTGTATGTGTGTGTGTGTGTGTGTGATCTTCTTCAACCACAGAAAGTCTATTTTTAACTTCAGGATGAAACTGGCTCAGAGTCATATAGAACTGACTCCTCTGAATGAATCACTTGCTTCCATTCAACATTAAACTCCTTCCACTTCTGCTCAGATTAATCATTTACTTCTTTGCCACTCTCAAAATTAATCTTTCTGCGCTTTTCCAATGTCTCCAAATTAATTATTTGGTTTATTTCAGTTGTTCTAAATTGAGCCATTTAGCTGATTGCAAATCTCAACTGAAACGCTCAGATCATTAAAGCAGAGTTCATTTCAACTCTAATCAAAATAGTTTGAGTTGAGCTGTACGCTGTTCGTGACTGGACTTCAGAAAAGGATGATTCCCTTCAGTTATTTAAAGTTTGAACTAACAGTCTATGTGTATAAATTATCTTCCATGTTGCTTTAATAAAAACAGAAGGTTATTAAAATGCAGGCATGCCTGCAAGGCTCCGACAAGCTGTGAATGACAGCAGGTGAAATGTTCATCTGTATTGTTTTATTGGCAATAACAAGAGCCTCAGTCATGGAACTGAAACTGATTTACAGGTTTCATTTCAAGCTGCAATAAATTTGTCTTTACTGTCTGAAATTCATCTGTTAATATTTCAGAAACACACTTTATTAAGTCCCTAAATTGTAACAATTTGCAGAACAAACGTGACATGACTCTTAACTCTGAGAGTAATAGTACTGAGCTACTGCGAGCAATCATCTGCTGGTGGGCGTAATATACATATATACATATATATTTTTATTTTTTTTGTGGTAGATGTACAATTTGAGAATGAAAGTCTTATGCTTTTCTTTAAGACTGGTCTAAGATTTGAATCAGTATAATTATTCTATGTGACCTTTTTTCCATCTTCCTGCAGCATTTTAAAAACGTGTTTTTTGCCAAATCCATCTGCACAAGAGGGTGCTCGTCAGTTTTTGGTGCATGATCCTTAACTGTGTCTTTTGGTATCAATAATGAAAGAGGGCTGCATTGCAACAGTGAGACAACATATACATTTTTAATGTGAAGACACTTAGTTATCTGTCAGACACAATCTAATCTAGACGAGACTCTCATAGTCTTGACTAACGGCTCATATGGGGGATACCCCATCACTGAAAGTTAATCATATATTTATTGTTTACATGTATGCAGTTTTGGTTTTTTTTGCCCTATATGGGTTATTATATTTTCTAACTAATCTCCTCACAATTTGCATTCAGTATCTTTATTGGAACTTTTGAGCATTTCACATGATCTTCCTCAGCAGATGGAGTTCGTTGTGGAATCAAATCACATTTCCATTTTATTCCTGAGGACTTTACGAACTCATCAATCTCACATTCTCAATCACACCACACTCTCCATTTAGTAAGGCAAGGCAGGGAAAGGCAAGTTTATTTGGATAGCACATTTCAACAACAAGGCAATTCAAAGTGCTTTACATCAGACATAAAAGCAAAACAGGGAAATTGAAAAAATAAAACACATTATAAAAATAGGATAAAATACAGGGTAAAACAGGACAGTAGTAGCCGTTCTGGAGCTGTTAATTATATCTCATGACCCTGACAAGCTATTCGTGTAAGTCGACCTACAGTGACCTGTGCAGCTGCGCTGAATGCATGGAAAGTTTTTCTTGCTCTGGCACAGGAAGATGATTTCCCTGTTCTTGATCCTGTCTGCAAAGCTCTGATTGGCTTGGCTGTTATTCCAGTGCCAAGTGGAAAAGATTTACACTTGCACAGGTGCCAAATTCAATTTGAAGACTTGTGGTGATTGTTAACAAAATATCACGTGTCAACATCATTGTGAAGACACATTTTCAGGTAGATTGTCATGGCAGAATCCAAGAAGCGCTGGATTGTCTGTGCCAAGCTCTGAAAAGATGAAATTAAAGTTCACTACAACATCTCCACTACCTGCTGTTGTTTGATTATCAGTTGACTGAGATTCAGCATCATACCTGCTGTCTTGTATGCTGCCTGCACCCATTTTAAATGGGTTTGCCCTCCCTTGCCGCTACATTATAAGCGGCTAAATGGAGCACAACACCAGACCTATTTTAATCTCTGAAAGAATCAAAGATGTTGACAGTGATTCAGATGTGTGGAACCATCGTGGCCATGTATAATTTAGCTTTCTAATGTTTCTTATGCAAAGAATAAAAACACGTTAGACATTAGAAATGCCTTGTGATGAGGTTTAAAGTTCAGAGGTTGAGAAAATGTCTGTTTTGTTGCAGTTCTGGAGCTTTTGATCATATCATATGATCTTCATCAGCAGATGGAGTTTGACAATGTTGTTGTCATTTCATTTCCATTTTTTCTTTAAGGACTCATCAATGTTGATTCCATCTGCTGAGGCAGATAATGTGATATGTTCAAATGCCCCATTACAAAATGGACCTAGTTGTGAGCTTGTTTTCCAGCAGCTCTTATGTTATTACTTTCTTCGTTAATGTTCCTATCGTTTCCAGCTATCTGCCAGTATAGCATTGCCCTCCACTCAGTCCCTGACTCAGTGCAGTTCAGTTCAATCTTTATTGTCCCACGAGATGAATATGGTTTGCAGATGGAGTCAACAATAAAATAATGAAATTGAAATACACAATAAAAAAGCATAGTAGGAATGCAATAAAATAAAGGAACACAAGTAAAATGTGAAAAAAACAACCAACAGTGCTACGCAGACGAGAATGAGCTGATAAAACCCTGCAGGGAGTCAATAGCTGAATATACTGCAATAAAAAAACAAACTCAGTCATCAGTGCTGCCGGTGCATCCACCAAAATGAATTGGTGGTAGCACTTGTGACTGGCAGTAATAAGCTTTACAAACAGCTCTATTCAGTTGTGAGGAGTCTAGACATTTTGCAGTGAGTGAATAATGGGACATCTAGTTAAAGGAAAAATCCTCCTGGGAACAGTTTAACATTGTTTAAAAATAGCAAGTGGAAAAAGAATCTCAAATTCTAACTCTATAACTGTGGATATTACGAGATATTTCCAGTGCAGCTACAATGCTATAAAAAAAAGTAAAAAGGACCACAATGCAGCACTAAATTCTCTAAAATATCAACAGTAGGCTAAACATCCTGTTTTGGTGTCAGTCCCTCAGGATTATTGAGCAAAGCGCTCCTTTCTAGACTCTTCATTGTGCACAGACTTTTAACCGTCACACAGGGAGAAAGAAATCCACCAAGAGAGGAGGAACACACAAAAATCTCTCCACCGACAGTATCCTCGGGGGACCGGAGTACAATATATCCAGCAGATGAGTTGTGTTATCAAGGATACGATTCTTCCTTTTCTGGGATGAAAAAAACGTGTTCTCTTGCTGTCACTATCACTCCCGCTCCTGCTATTGCTCATTACCTGAACATAAAACACCAAGCTAAATGCAACAAGTTCAAGCCTGCTCTCTTGGGGTTGTGGGAAATCATCATGTGAAGTAAATGCAAACAAGGCAGGTTGAGGGGAAAGTGGGATTCGCATGAAAAAAGGGGGTGAAAAAGAGGAAATTACAACAACTACACAAAAAAAACACTTCTGGATTGCAAGGAGCATCACAGACTGATCGGATCTCAGCGGTGTGCGGTAAAGAAGCCGGTAAGAAGATGGGAGGTCTGGGTCTTTATGCAGCAGTACACTTTCTTTCCCACCCACAGTCAAGTTTTATGTTTTTCTTTTTTAGCAGGTAGCTGCCAGGGTGGGCCTGGTTGGAGGCAATCTTTCCTGCCCTTTTCTTTGCCCCTGGTGTCATGCAGCTCCTTGATGGGGAGCAGCTGACAGCCGATGACCCGCTCAGCAGTCAGCAGTGCAGACAAGGTGCTGCAGTGTGTCCTTGGAAGCAGGAGGAGGCCGAGCTAGACTGAATACCAGGACCCTTTTCGATTACTGCCTCAGAAAAATTGGACTAGGATAGGTTGTGTGGTGTCAAGTTTTCTGCAATGCCACGGGAAGAAGCTCAACTGTTGTGCTTTGCTAATTAGGCAGGAGATATTTTCCTTCCATCTGCAGGCGTTAGTGGATTCAAGTGCATTCTCGTGTGTGGTTGTGTTTGTGTGTGTGCACATGACATGCATGCCCTCTGCGCAAAAGATCGATGTTTGTATGAATATGAAGAAGGCAGTTATAGGGGGAAAATTGTCACGTACCAAGACATAGTGATTTATTAGACTGCTCTCACTAACACAAAGATCCTCACAGTACAAGAGAAAGAGGGAGTGGGAGCAGGAGAGAAATACAGAGAGAAAGTTTGCTCGAGGCAATATTGCCCACCTCTGTTGTCTTAAAATCCAGCCTTCAGCCATGCAGTCAGAGTTGTGTCAATATAGGTTATCATAGACGCAGAACGCATTCTCCAGCTAACTGATCTGCATGGTGTGAGGGCATCATGTATGACAAATGTGTTATAAATAAATACCTCCACATCAGAATGAAATAAAGTTGCATCGGAGAGCAGACACACAGTCAGCAGAAAGGATACTAACACATGGCTTCATGACATGTTTGTAGCCAAGGATGCTGTTACTAGAGTAAATTCATTGTCTCACTGTGGGACTCATTAAAGCACACTACTCGTACTCCCATTATGTGGGCACCCAAACTAAGTAAATGTTGTCCCTTAAAACCAAGGCTCATTAAAACACACGAGAGCAAATGAGAGCCCAAAAGGAGCAGGCGTGTGTGACCCATTTTGGCTTGTGACTGCGCCGTAGTTAGCTGGACGACACACACACACACACACACAT